>NW_008824762.1:310328-331476 GCF_000699105.1 Pygoscelis adeliae | reverse complement strand
TGAAACTCTTTTAGTGACGACTACCTCATCCCCTCAGGGGCCCTCTTGTGTGACTTTTGGAGGAAGATTTCCCAATAAATCCATCAGTGCTACTGTTGTGGATCCCTGCCTTTGTTATGCTTAGTGCTATTTGGCAGTGGAAAGGTAGAAAAGAGCCTACATTCAAAACATCCCGATTTGATCAGCCTTGGCAAGAGGAAACAAAACCTTACAAAAACTCACTTGATTTTATTTGAAGAACAGCTGGGAACCATCAGCATATGCTGTATCCAGGCATCATCATGTGCAATACAAGTCTGAAGTCAAATGCACATCACAGTGTTTCCTAACCCTGACAAGCTCTGTGGCATGCAATTGTCCTGCTTGAGCTAAGCATGCAGCCTGAGCCAGTTGTAACAGTCATAATTTTGAAGACAACTTTGCTGGGGGTAGGAGGCTGGACTAGAGACCTCCAGAGGTCCCTTCCAGCCCGTTTCCCTATGACTATGATTCTGGAAGTGAGAGTCCCTTCAACCATGTCCTCAGCTCCTGTAATGATTCACTGAAATTATTGTAGGTCTGCAGTTTTAAAACCACTGAAGGACTGCTCTGGGTACTGACTTCTGAAACTGCTAAGGGTAGGGCACTGTCAAGACATTTGAATGTTTGAGGCACAGTTTTTCTTTCCTGGCATGTCTCCTAGGCTTCTTCCAGTTCTGTAAGGCTTTACCTCCCCACAGGTAGATCCCAGTATTTCTGTGTTTCTGCATGCTTTTCTTTTGAATGGAAGCACTGAAAGATTTTCTGCACTTTTTCCCCTCAGGTGCACTCCCTGTTTTCTCAGCTCTGACTAAAAAAAAGCAGCAGATTATAGTTTGATGGAGCTGAAATAAGATATATATGATTCCTTAGATAGTTGGCAGGTCATTGAGAAATAGCAAAAAACAATAATCAACTGGGAATAGCTGAAGCACATAACTTAACTGCAGCCCCATAGATAACACCTTTCACCTTTTAAACTATCTATTAACAAGGGCTGAGTGAAAACCACAAACATTCATCCCTGTGCTGCATTATTTTCTTTACCATGCTACCACATTCCCTAAACTGATTATTTGTTTCTTTCTAGGTTGCCTCTGGAGAGGGGAGAAGTCTGAAGACTTAAAAGACTAGTGAGATAGTAATCATTGTTTCACGCTGTTTCCTTTCCAGCAACTTGCTGTAAGCAAGAACAACAGAAAAAAATAAATATACAAGACAAAGAAACAGAGCCTGGGGTGGGAACATTCATATTGTCATTTAGATGAACTATGCAGCTATCTCTCTTGACACACCTATTCCACAAACATGTTTCTTCTCAACCTGGTATTCATTTTCTGTCCTTCTTCATTACATTAGTGATTCTTTTTTTCCCCTCCTACTCTGTGTACAGTCTGAACCACTTGCTTATTTTTTGGCTATATTAGCCAGGTTGTTTGTATTGTTGTCGCATGGGTGACCTAGCAGCTCAAGCTAATAACACATATTTCTTTGTCAAAATGTTACTCTCCAAGCTTGGTGAAGACATTTCATATGTCCAAATTGCAGTGATGTATTTTGGGGATAACAACACAGAAGTGGAATTAATGCCTTTTGGACCTTTCCTTTCTTGCAAGATTGGACTGACCTAGATAAATGTTTTTTCTCGCCTAGCTTATTTTGGTTTTCTTTTGTTTCAAAATCCCTGAATTTAATAATGTTGGGTTTTTTCCAGACCTCTTCATAGAATTTTTATGTTTGTTTCACTCAGTTTGTTCTTATACAGCAGGATCTGCAAGTTCTGGTTCTAACTAAAAATAGAATAAATCGAGACGTTCCAATATCAGGAAGGTGTGATTGGTTTCATTTACATTGCAAAGTGCCTGGGGCTGAGACTTACGTATTTGTAGAGTATCTATCATAATGAGGTTTCTTGACTAGGATGAGGAATCTGGTTTGTGTTTGAGATTCCTGGCATGTGATTGAGGCAATGTTCATGATAAAGATAAATTAGTTCCAGAAAGAAGGTAGAACTATTTTTTTATCTCACTCATTTACCTCATCATTAAACTTGTAGGAACATTGTACCTTCAAGTCTGTAACAAAGTTGGCTGAAAATGGCCAGCAGATTCAAGGCAGATGGGCACATAAATGTCAGATGATCACAGGAATTTTCTGTGTCTTAAGAAACCAGACTAGAGAAGAACTGGTGAAAAAGAGTTATTTTTTAACTATCCATTAGTGCAGAGAAAGATGTGCTGTCAGAGTCCATTGCAGATAAGGCATGGCAAACCAGTCCCACATTCATCAGTAAAATATTAATGATAATTATTTTGTTCAAGCATTACCCACAGGCCTTAGGAAACAAAGATCAAGTTTGTCCCTCATGTGAGACTTCATCCACATACAGGAGCAGAAAGTCCTGGTCCTACAGATGTTAGGATATGAGAAGATAGGAAAACAATAGAGAATGGTAGAAGAAAATCAATTTACCTTATTCTTAACACATGGAAGATTTAGACACATTGTAATTTAGTCCCAGATCCTCACAGAGAGTTAGGTGCCCAAGGCCCCTTGGCTTTTTTGGGAATTAGGTACTTAAATCCTTGCGAAGTTTTGTGTGTGGGTGACTTACCCAAGGTCATGCACATACTGTCTGCAGAGTTGAGGTCTGGATGGGATGGCACTAAATTTCACTCCACTGCCTTAAAAATAATATATTAATCTGGGTACACTTAAAGTGGGGTCTTTTTGACTGTTATACCTCACCTGGTTTTGATTTCTTTGTTTTTGTAATGCTACTGCTGGACACTACTAGAGGTTTTATTTGGCTTTAACATACAGAGATAAACTCTAGTCACACTTTTGTGCAAAAGAAAAAACAGTTTGAAGTTCAATTATAAACCATTAGCATATCTACTCTAATTTGAGGGTTGTAAAACATAGAAATTAACATGTGTATTTAGGGCCTAGTATTGTAGAAAGGATGCTGGTTTGTTTTGCCACAGGTTTCCACCAGTAGCTCAGGTTGGTTATTCAGTTCCTCTTCCAGATAAGGTCTGTATGAACACGTTAGCTCAGATGCTGTGCCTCACACTAATCCCCTGTTAGCCACACTGCACACACTGTGGCTCCAGTCATCCCAACAATGAGATGACCAGTCTGCTTGCTGGCTTCATCCCGACCAGCAGTGTGGGTACAGCTGGCTCCATGCATTGGTTCCGCAAATTCAGACATAGCTACCAAAGGCAACGTAGATAAAAGCGTTCAGTTCCCTGACACTAGGGACAAGAGGAAGAGGAAATGGTTATTTCCTCACAGAAACTAATCATGCTTAATTTATTTAGCTTGGCAAAAAAAAGGGTGAAGACCCAGAAGGCACAAAGGCAGTGGAAAACCAGGCAATGTTAATATTATTAAAAATGGGCATAAACTAGCTATGGATACATTTATAACAGAAATTGGATTATGGTTTCTGACCTTCAGAGGGACAAAGGTCTAGAACTCCCTCCAAATAGCTGGACAGTGTTTAAAAGACCTGATTTGTTTTAAGAGAATATGGATCCATTTTCAAAAGTACTCTGTCTGAATAGCTTAGTAATTTCCTTTTTTAACTGAGGAACATGACTTGCCTCACAGGGAACATTGTGAGGAAAAATGAACAAATGACTGTGGGATGCTAAAAGAGCTGCTAAATACTAGGTAGCCAGCGGGGTTCGGCTGTGAACACTGCCAATAGCTCAGCATGTAGGATGTAGGATGTCTTGTCTCCAGGCCATTCTGGAGTTTATCCTACTGTATCCTTTCAGATTAGCCAGATTCCAGCAGTATGTTATATAATGTATGTGACCCAAAGCATAGTGAAGGAGGCAAGAAATAATTTTTTTTCACACTCAAATAGTGGATTCATGTAGGTAAAATGAGCCACAGTATTTGAAATGTCAAAATTATTCATATAGCTTTGCATGCGTTTGGGTGCTAATTTGTATTTATCACTGAAGTAAAAAATGTGTGGCAAAGAGCAGGCTTTCACCAAAGTGTCTACTCCAATCATTTGTTAATGATAAAATCATTTAGAATATGTCTAAGAGATGAAAAAGTTTTCCTGATCAACTGAAACAAGTGTGAGGGTTAACTGTCTCCCCATGTTCATGGATATATATATATGAAACCCCAAAGCAGATAGCTTTGATATACTCTAAACCTTTTCAGGAAGTAGATTTTAACAACTTGTGGGTATTCTGTAAGTAAAAACTCTTTTGAAATGTGAAAGGCTAATATCTTCCTAACAAACACAAAGTGCTAATACTTTGTTTCAGAGATCTCTGCTGGAAGTCAGGGAACTTCCCTTCCCGGTTAGTAAAGTTGTGTCTTCAGGTGTGTATCAAACAGCCCGAGTTAAAAAAGAAAAAAAGAAAGGAAGTGGTTTCTACAGCAAGAAAACAGAGATTCTTAACAGGTGTAATGTAAAGTGATATAATTCCAACATGCACTGCAATTACAACACAACCTGCTCATCATCTCCACAGTGGTTACTATTGCAAACGTTCTAGCAGGATTTCCTATTCTAATCCAAGGAAATAGCTCAAGTGCCAGGGTTAATTTTCCTAATGTGCTGATTTTTGGTGGCAGCTTGCACTGGGGCCACCAGCCATCTCTCAATGCATGCTCTAGAAAGTAGAAACAAAACCAACTTGTCTCACTTGAGCACTTATCCAACATGAAATTTTCATCTCATCAGGCACAATGTTGGTGCCTTGAATTGTAAGCATTTGGCCTTCTGTTGCTGTAAACTGCTATGTGAGCTCTAAAGCAAACCAATGCACATTTTTCTTGTGTCAGTGTTTCTCTTTATTCCCATACCAAGATAATTCTTGGCGAGGTTGCACAATGGGCTTTTTTGCCTTCAAGCAACTGCTTCAGAGCTGACTGCAGAGAGCTCCAAAATCTGAACTGTGGCACTGGTTCTTGTTTATCTCAACAACAGGAAAGGGGGAGTTATATGGAAAGAAACTAGTTATTTTACTTTTTTTTTTCCTTATCTTCCTAGCATTTTGAGCAATACTCAGTAAGTCAATGTGTTTGTGTACAAGTATGCAAGAGTGAACACCCATTAGCTTGTGACTAGTATAAATTAGGCACGTATTTAGTTACTATCCTTTTCATAAGACTCCTTTTACAAGAGTAAATTACTGTTTACTGCCCGACTCCTTTGGCCTCAGGAGAGAGAATCAGATTTTTTGTTTGTTTGTTTCTTTATTATTACTGTTTTTGTAATTGCAGATTTGTTCATCTTTATAAGGTATTGGGAGTTCTTTGTTGAGATCATTAAATTTATTGCTTTTTTGTTTAGGGAAAAGAAAAAAGTGCCCAGGCTACTTACATCTTCATATCAACACCTGAGCATGTCAAAGATTAAAAGATAAACTTAAGACATTTTTACAGTTCTCTTCTAAGTACACTTCATGGTTCAGAACAGAATTTTATCTCATGCCGAAATATTTCCTACAACTGACATTTGATGTTTGCCTCAGTTATTCCTCAATCAGCAAACTTTAGGTATTTTGCCAGTGATAAAATCAGGGTGTTAGTATGGATAGACTTATCTGAGTTTAGATAAATTGCCTCTTCCATTCTCTTTGGTTTTTACTTTTGAAAAGAGTTGATAAGTGTAAGGCACCCAAATGTTTCCTGAAATTCAGTGAGATTTGAGATCATGTCTCTCTGTATAACTATGACAGTAACCTAGAAAAGGTAACATAAAAGAGTCCCTGCAGTCTTAAATTTAGCCTTCATATTCTCCTAAAGAGCTTCCAACTGTGTAATTGCAAATTATATTAAATAATATTATATTTTTATCTTATTCAGAAAGTGCATTGAAGTTTCTTGGTTTTACTCCACGTTTATAGAATGGTGGTTGTATTTCCACTAGGTCACTCCATGCACCAATATTAGGAATATATTAAGGAAGCCAAAGAAACACATATTTTTCCTCTCTCTAGAAAGGCAAGTCTGCCAACAGCCTGAGTTGCACTGCTTTCCTTATAGCTGAGGATAGTTACGCAGCAAGCATGACGTTTATTCACATCTGTAAATTTGATTTGTCTTGCTCTTCTGAGGCAAAAGGACTGGTTTGCCGCCTTTGCTTCATGCGCACAGGCTGAGATCCGTGGAAAAGCCTGGTAAAGCTGCTGTTGCATTCAATGGCAAAAGGAGATTTTACCAACAGACTTGAGGACTGTCATTCTAGAATGACTTTATGCATAAAGGTGTCCTGCCCTCATTAAGTCTGCACCTAACAGCTTCCTTTGGTCAACAAGGAACTCACTGGAACCAAGGGTTGTGACCTTCCTTGCAAACATGCTCAGAAGCGGTATTGAGGGGCCAGCAGTTGAACTATGTATATTTTTCAGCCTTTCTTCAGAGCTCAGCTTTCCCTCTGTGTTGTTGGGCTCTCCAAAGCAATTTTTCAAGCTGATCCTTTTGTAAGTGCCTATGCGCTGGGAAAGACCCTGTGAAAACCTGCCCTGTGCTTCCTTATTCAGAGCCACCAGGAAAATTCCTTTATATTGGATTAGCAACTAGAAAGTTGTGTGTGGTTTTTTTTGTGAAATGTAGCTGCAGTGGCGTTTCACATACCCAGCAATTCTGCAGTCCTTCAAAGTTTACTATAGCTGGAGGAATGGCTAAATGATGAGTCAGCCTCCCTCTTGTCAAACCACAGCACAGACTTCCAAAGCAAGGCTGGTGCTGCTTTCTTTCCCGTCTCCATTGATTTGTGAAACCATACTCATCAGAAAGTGTGATTTTGTTCTTGTTTCTCACACTTCCCTTGAGATAACTGTGACTGTTATTGTGTTTTGGATTTGGTTTCAGGTTCCAACTGAGACTTTATGCCTTTGATATAGACTGTGAATTAAAAAAAAAAAAAAAAAAAAAAAAAAGGGGAGGAAAAAGCTGGGTTATAATGTCTGTAGACATTTTGGTTTTGATTTGAGGTGGTTTTCCCACCTGGTCTACAGGACATGCCTCTTTTTCTTAAATTATGCCTTTTAACCCCACAGTAACCATTGCAATTGTGCACTGCATTTCATGAGCATGGATTGAAGGGTGAACGTATAGGAGAGTTCAGCTGCTCTATAACCAAGCCCATGGAACAACTCTTCTCTCACTGAGCTGCATGCTGAGATGTGCCCTTGGTTCACCACACCATAATATCTGTTTTTACTTAACAGGAAATAAAGAGGAAGGAGGTGGAGGTGGAATTCAGGAAATTTGGGATTGTTTCCAGAGTCCTCTGCTTGATGCCTCCATTCCTCTATAAATATGAAAAACATTGCAGAAAAAGTTAAGCTCAGGCAAGTGCAGGAGTTAAATCTCCCTCAGACATGGAACTGAAGTAAGTCCCTGCATTTGGGGTGGTGAGCTGTTATGGGGGAAACTAAGGGGAATGGGGAATGATCAGACATAGGACTTGAGGAAGACGTTAAAGTTTATCTTCATTATCAGTGAACAATTTATGTTTATACACTGTATTCTACCTGAAAGTCCTAGGCTCAATTCAGATCTCTAAGTATGGTTGTGGGACATAAAGAAGACAGAAATTCTGGTCTGGTTTCTTGAACTGACACAATATTCTCACTATCCCAGTTTCCCTAAGACTAAAATTGAAATAATCTATCTTCCAAGAGACAGCATGGTGATGATTTGTTTCATATCTCACTCTAAAAATGACATATTATTATGAATCCATCCATTCTTGCAGCAAGTGTGAGATGATGAGGAATCACTGTACCTTTAAAGCAAAGGCAAAACATGAAACAACAGTTGCTCCTTTGGCATTGATGAGTTAACCTGGATTTTTTTGTATCCCAGGCTATCCAGATGCAGGAACTCATAATAAATTGCTTACATTACATTTCTCTGAGGTTTCTTGTTACAGAGCTCCTTTGAAAGGTTAATTGTCAAACCTTAGTTTGGGACTATATAACATACTTCTCAGCTCCATAACTTGACTTAAGTATCAGCATAAATGTGGTGGGTGATAAAAGAGATGTTTTTCATACTATTTTGAAAGGTTGAGCTCATATTATTATTCATGATTGAGTAAATAGGTTTTTATTCCAGGGTACTAACAGCACTACAAATGCTCACTTTAAGGCTTCTGGATCTCATCTGACCCCCGTTAAAGTTGATGGAAAGGTATATCTTGATATTCATGTTCTTAGGATCAGATTCTTTACCTAGGATGACCGTAACTCACCTTTCCTTGGTCATTTGGGGCAGTATTTTCAAAACTACCTCAAAAGAATAAAGTATAAAAACAGATAGTGTTTAGTCAAATGTTTGTGTCCCCTTTTCCTTCCCCTCCAGTGAAGTGATGGAGGAATTGTGCAAATCACTCTGATTGTCACCACCCTTGCCTGTCTATTAAAAAGGAGTTATAAGACAGATCTTCTTTCTAAAGTCCTTGGAAATCTATTGAAGGAAAAGTGCTATGGAAGAGTTAGGTAAAAGAGGTATTGCAGAAGTTCCTATTTGTTTTCATTTTTCTCTGTCATTGTGTACATACTTGTGTCTTCTGAGCCCAGGAAGTCAGCTGGATAAAGCCGCCTTCTATGTTTCACCTTGTATTGACTGCAACACACAGGTTTTAACAATAAGGATAATAAGATAAGGAGCACTGACACTGACAATGCCCTGGAACAGATTACTTAGAAAGGTTGTGAATTTTCCATCATTGAGCATTTTGAAGAAGAGGTCAGAGAAACATCCATCAGGAAGGAAATCGCTTTTATTGGTAACAGGCAGCAGAGTAGAGAGCAAGCTGAGGTCCCTCCTAAAGGGGGATCATTTTTTTAATTGATTCCGAAAGTAGCTTGAGGCAAAATAACAGCATTTCTATAACCAGGACCATTCTGATGCTCAGATTGATGTTATTCTTGCTGGTATCAGTTCCAACCTTTGAGAAATATTTGATGGCAGCTGTTCCTGTGGAATAACATAGCATTGCAAGGGGTGACTCCACAGTCTGTATCTAATACCATTGAACAGGATCATCAGCCACTATACAGGGTGTCTGCTCTACTGGTGCTCACCAGGTACAAGGCAATTACAACCCATTAAGGAAAGTCCCTCCTCTCTGTTGCCAAGTTCTTTTATTAGGCTTTGCACAAGACTAGTTGGATGTCTCTGAAGGTACAGTAAGCAAGAATATGCGGGCACCTACGGAGCTGCCAATTCCCAAGCTATGCAACTGGGTCTGGATGGACCTTCAATTCCTCCTTTTCCTCATGTTGTGTACAACACAGCTAAGTCACCACTGACACAGGACTTAGCTATGGCAGGGAAAGACCAGCTGCAGTTAGGTTCCCTGAAGGAAAAGTCAACTTTAACTTGGTCATTCCTTTGTGTTGGGAGTTGCACAACCTTGCCTGCTCCCTCATTTGGGCCAGACTGTAGGGTGCCCTAGATAATATTTAAAATCAAGCAAGAATGTACATATATATGTCTGTGAGTGCATGCATGTAAATATGTACATATAATATGTAAGTGTATCTATATATAAAAATATGGATGCATATTTGTGTGTATGTATCTACGTAGACACTATGTATAGCTAGTGAAGCCACAGTAAAGAGATGTCTAAGCCAAGTTAATAGTAAATGAAGATGATGTTAGTTTTGGACAGTGCTTTCCTGGCAGGAAAAGTCCTATATATCATTCTGTCACTGGACTGTGGTCTGGAATTGGCAGCACCTCTGAACAAGTCTGCTGTAGAATATTGTCTCCTGCAGATAAAAGTTGAGTGGCTATTTCTGTAAGGGAATTTTGTCTCTGAGCATAGATTCAGGACACAGCTGCATTTAAGTGAACCTTGTTATAGCATTTCTTAGATCATACTAGAGAGACTTATGACCTTCATAAAGCCAAGAAGGACAAACATTGCTGCTTTAAAAGCTTTTAGGAACTGATCATTTTTCATGCCCACTTGTCTGTGGCAGTTACAGTAAATTTGCTGTTCTCTGCATGGCTCCAAGATACACTTTCCCTCATTACAGAACCACAACAAAAAATACTGTAGTAATACATGATTCTGGCTTCAAATGCAGCTGTACGGCTTTGGTTCATTTCCATTTAATTTAGTAGTATTAACTGCACACAGGTGGTTCCTCTCCCTTTAAAAGCTGGCATCTAGAAGTCCATAGAAAGGTGAGTGGTTTTAATTTACATCTTTCTTAGATCCAGATGTCCCTAGAAGTATTATTTTTGCTATAGTAGTAAGTGCTCTTGCCATAATCCAGAATCCTTTTTGCTCTGCTATGTGTATCTACTAAGAAACAGGTCCTTGCCCAAAGACCTTTCAATCTCAATCAGTGTGTGATTTCTACTGTTTTCATAATTACTATTATTATTAATGTACTAAGTAGCACAGTGCTTCCCAACCTTAGGATTTATTAGGCCAGAAGTGAATTAACAAACAGAAAACCTTACTGCCATGGAAATAGGAATCCAAAGGATTTATCTAGACCCTATTGTGCTGCATGCTATATAAACAGAAACAGTACTCTTCTGACACCAAATACCTTATTAGTTAAAAGTAAGAAAAGATAAAATAGATGCAGACTCCACGGAAACAAAGGTAGACTCATGGTAAACTCTCCTGAAAGTTAAACCCTCAAGGATAGCAGTCTGGCTTGATCTTTCTTAACAGTGCTGTGATATAAATAATTAACACTTTGCTAGAAGTGCCCATCGGGTAGAAATATACAGTCAATTAAGCTGTCCTTAGCTTTACTATTCTCTTCCTTTCTAACAGTTTCCAAAAACAGTATTAGTGTTCCCTTTTTACGAATGGCTAAGGAGAATTTCCCAGGCAAGAAAGCACAAGCTTAACTATGCAATAATTCCAGGATGTTTATTTTGAGATGATTTGACAGGTTTCAGTTTGTTTGTGTAGCAGTGGGATACGTTTTTTTCCCAGGTGGCATTTGCAAGTAGTTCTGGCATCAAGTCTATGAGGCATTGTGTGCCTAGATTTCCAAAAATGGCTCTATTTCTTAATAGAGCTTAATAGCTCAAATTAGAGATTGGAAATAGACAGAATATCCTCTTGTGGGAATTTTCACAGATCTTGGTCAAAAGCAGTGATATTAATTTTTATTGATGTTAACCAACAACACAACTGAAAAATATTCTCCGTCTGGAATAGAATTCTGTAGAACACTTAAAAACCTCAAATTAACAAAGGAACAGAGCTACAGAAAGCAGGTCATTGTCTATTAATTTTGATAGCAATTATTCTTAAGAGCTGTATAACCAAGATGCATAAACATTAGGAGATAGTACAGTATGTCAAAAGAGAGAGTAAACAGGAGCAAAAATAAAAGAGCTTGATTTTTTTTTTTTAAAGCTCCAACTCACAAGAGAACAGAAAAAAACAAATCATTTAAGAGATCCTATTTAGCATAACAAGAGGTGTTGAGGTGCACTCAAGAGTCACATAAGAATAAAGTTCCTGTGTCTGTAGTGCTGTGTGTGCCCCTGAGTCACATTTTCCAGTTATGTGAGTGGGTCACAGCCTTTTGAAGTACACCTGGGGACATGGGCAGCGAGGGAGTTGCCCACAATGGTGGGGTCCCCTGGTTTGGCTGAGCAAAGCACCAAAATTCAGATGTGCCCAATGTAAACGTATAACCAAGCATGTCTTGCCAGCCAAACACGTAGAAGAACTGACTTAGGCAGTAGAATTCAAGATTTAGGGAATCTATGAGACTATGAGACTTAAAAAAAAAAGAAGAAGAAGAAGAAGAAGAAGAAGAAGAAGAAGAAGAAGAAGAAGAAGAAGAAGAAGAAGAAGAAGAAGAAGAAGAAGAAGGCATTGTTTCCTTTTTTTTTTTCTGGTTTTCTCTGTTCATAATAATAATGCTAAACAAAACAGCCTCAATGTGCAGGCACTTTTTTTCTTTCAGAAACAAAAGCTGAGCACTTCTGTGAACTGAGATATTACAAATACTTCAAGAATCACAATAAATTATTGAGAGCTGGTAATACTGCAAGTTTTTGGAGTTAAAAGAGGTGAGACCTATGCTATGTGAGCCCTTCCTGCAAGCTCAGTGTCACTGGCACTTTGTATATACTTCATTTCACCAGGGAGGAGAAAATATCTTTTTTTACAAACTGTGGATGAGACACATGTTCTGTAGTTCAGTAATGATGATTCACAATGTGCTATTAAATATTAATGTTCTTTAGGACATCTGGAAAATACTGACTGGAAAATTAAGATGAGATGAATGTTCCATCTCATGTTTTTATCCTCTTCATGCCTCATCATCATGCCCACTGTACCATGAGATCAACAAGATCTTTGAAACCAGCTCACCAGCAGAATGCGATATTCAGGCTGAGCTAAGAAACTAAGAACAACTGACCTGCAAGATTAAGGTGACAAATTAGACATCCAACAGGACATCTTTGTTCTAAATAAGTGAGGTATGAAACCATGATGCATGGATGTGTTGACTTCTCCTCAGTTGAATTGTAATTCATAAAAGCTACTGACACACATTTTGTTGCTGATTGTTCACGGTTCAAGTGGTAATGAATAGCATAGGTCAACACAGAAGGCAGGGGGAAAGAAAAAAAGAACTTTGAGTAAATAAAATGAAAATAAATAATAAATAAGTTACATGTAAATTATATAACATAAATTAATATATAAATGATCTATAATATATAATATATAACATGTATGTATATGTAATATAATATTTATATATGTATATGCATATATGCCTATATAGTATGTGTGTGTATATAAAATATATGTATATAATATATACAAAAATTGAATATTTGCAAGATGCACATATATATATATGTAAAAATCAAATAACCCATTGTCCATGTTCCTAGAGCAGTAGCTCAAGAAGTAAGAGGCTCAAAATGAAGCTCCATAGGTTAGAGATTAGGAAAAATGTTAACAATTAAGCGCGTGGATCATACGGAACAGACTAGTTTACGTTGCTGAAAATGAGTATGAACAGGCTGAACAAACATCTGCTAGTCATAATATAGCTATACTTTATCCGTAAGACAAAATTACTTTTCAGCATCCTGCCAGCCCTATGATTCTACATCCTTCTAGACTTTTAAACTCTGAACATCAGTAATGCATTTAACCAAACTGATGCAGCATTGAAAGGACAAATTCCTTCTTTGGACATATGTGTTATAAAAAAAAAAGGTCTATCTAATGAAGAGCATGCTCGTCTGTCCAGCAGACAGCAAGAGTCATTGCAGATGTATCCAGATGACATAGAAGAAAACAGAAGCTTAAGAGACAGTGCATTATGGAAGTGAAATAAAATTTAAAAGTGGTCACCACTTCTGAGACAGGAGGAAAAAAAAAAGAAAATAAAAAAAGAAATGCCAAGTAACCAGGTGTATTTGTGCTGGTAATTAAATGTTTCACAGAAGGTAATTTTTAATATGACAATGGGAAACAATTAAGAAATTTTCCTCTTCCTGACAATTACTGGTTGTTTATTGATCAGAATTTTTGAGTTATGCAAACACCTAAAAGGTAACTAATGCATCTTCTTTATGGCAGTCTCCAAGCTTCACGCAAGAATACTGAAGGGCTTTCAGGATCAGATAAAAAGGAAGTTGTTTGGAAAGGGCACCACTAAATAAATGCATTCTAAATTAAATGTTGAGTAATTCAATCATCAGAATGTATGAACAGAGTGAGCTCCAAAGTGAAACACAGTGACCAAAGAAATTAGTGGAGCCAAGTTGCTAAGCAGAGATAAATAGGGGTCTAATTGGTTTTATACATCTCAATTGAGGTACTTATTCACATGCAAAAAACTCACAACATTAAAAATAATTTGATTTAGAAATTGTTTTCATGGAAAGCATTAGGTATGAAGTTCCTGTATCAGTGTAATATAGTGACAGCAGAAGAGAAGATATTTCCAATTAAACACTTGAAAGCTTCATACCCATAAATTAGTTGGTAGGCAATAGAGTTCATATGAACTGTGGCTCAGAATGGGAAAATGTGTTCTCCTCAGAAAAATCAGGCAATTGAATGATATAAACATAATCTGCAAATTCTGCTAGGTCAGTAGTTATCTTTGTAGTTAAATGCAAATTATGCTTTTTAATATGTTTAGCTACTGTCTTCTACTAGTGGATATCAAAGTAGCTCCAAACATTTGGGTGCCCGTATGACTCAGGGAAGCGATAGAAGTATGTACCTCCCTTGTTAACTACATCTTTAGTATTATTTTGTATCAGTCAAAATGAGTTTGGGATGCCATTATCCAGAACTTTCCAACCTCATGCAGATAAAGTAAATTAGCTAGGAGCTAGATTATGCAGTAGCATGCCCTAGGTTTTTTCCCGTTTCCTTCTTACCCCATTCTTGCTGCTCAGTGAGAGAAGAAGGGTGAGAACAACCTATTTAATAGCTGACATATTCCAGCTGGCGAAGGATGGGAGCTTCAAACCTGTTTACTCAAGTTCAAACTAAATCTGGATGTCTTACTGGATGGGGTCTTTAGTTGCTAGGGTTCGCAAGGTGACCTCAACTCTATTATGTGAGGAGTCTCAGCTGGTCAGTGTGTGGAAGCTGTTCTCTGACTCAACCTGCTCCCTCAGAAAAATTGCAGAGACGTAGAGGCCCAACTATTTTTGCCTCATCCCCTTCTTCTTTCCCTTGTGTTATAAGTCATGCTGTTGCACTGCTGTCACCTCACCTTCCGGAACTTCATTGTCTAAGTGTCCTGACTGCTATCACTTTCTCTTCGATACGTACTGGTTTTGGCATCACCAACATGGAAGTTACCATATTCTGTCCAAAAACAATGCTCAGCTGAGGCTGTACTTTCACAGGAGTGAAAAACAAAGGCTTTGACCTCACCAGTGGGGAACCTGATATCTTGACTACAGCTCCTGACTGTATCCGCATGGGCCACATTTCAGATGGAGGGACATGCCCAAATGAAAAACTTTAGGCACTTAGAGTTCACTGCAGGATTTCTAGGGAGTTCAAGCTCCAGCTTGGGGCTATACACTTCCAACCTGGCTGCTTTTATTTCACATAAAGAACCCTGTGGGCACAAAAGCTCTGTATTTGTTGTGGCTTTGAGAACAAAGGCACTTAACAAATAAGTAAAAGTTTAGCCAGAATACTAAGAAAATGGCCATGATTAAAGTAATAGTTCAGTAATGCATTTGCTGAACCAGTCTAAGATGAAGTCAAACATTGACCTTCTAGATTATTTCTTAGAAGGAAGCAAGGAACAGATGGTCAGTGCTCTTTGCTGGAACCTAATAAAACATGCATTATTCAGTGAAGAAAATAGTCTTCTGGTTGAAAGCATGCTTTTGAGACAAAGAGGTATGCCATATAAATACTGACAGAACTAAATGAATTTTGAGTCCTGAAATACTAAGCTTTAATTAAATGTATTTCAGTAAATGGAAGGTTGTAATAGTTCAGATAAAAAAAAAAAATATAGAGATTTTCTAAATGGAAATTAAGCCCATTGCATAACCTTCTAACAAAGTTTTAAAATGTGTAATTTTGTTTCTCAAAACAAAGTTTTATGTTTTAACCAACATAATGGTCTTTGAGTGTTCTGAACATACATGTAACAATTTTTATCTTTGACATAATTTTCATCAAACAATGCCCTAAAGTCCACTTGGCAGGGAAAAAGATGTGGAGAAACATATCTCTGGCAGATCTATATAATGAAAGCTGACTGACAGCTACTCTGGAAAACAAGGGATTTCTCATTTTTTAATGAAAGACAAAATCACCAAATTGCTAGCTTTCTTAAAGAAGGTTGTCATTTAGTACTCAGCCCAGACAAAAAGGATATCACCCTGGAAGTCTTGTGGGTGAGGCGAAGACATGGATTGATTCACCACAGCTCACTTCAGAGCTTTGGATTGTGCACAGCAGAGATTTTTCCCTGAATGAAGAGAATGAGGATTTTTATGAACTGAAAGGCTCCTTACTCACCTCTTCCCCTACTAATATCTTCAAAGAAGGGTCTAGCCAGCTAGAGGTGTCATTTAGGCACAATTTCTTTCTGTACGCTGTGGCAAAGCTTCAGTCATTTGGTGGGTTGCAGACTGATTGTGTGATGTTGTGGCTCTCCAATCTGTTGTTGGACTAAACCCAAAGGTTGCTGAACTGTAGAGCACCACGAGATGTCCATGGACATCCTCAGGAATGGAGAAGATTAAGGCAAAGGGCAGAGCAAACCATCTTCTCTGCTGAAAGCATTGCAAAGTTGTCCTCGGGAAACCTAAGGGAGGGAATGCGAGTCAACAGGGAAAGACATCAGGGAACAAAATATTTGAAAAAATTTCTCAACCCCCGTGGCACAACTGGTGACTGCACTGCTTTCCATCAGGTGGCTGTTTCAGGAAGGTTTAGCAGCCTGGTTGGAGTCTGTTTTCAAAGATCATAAGCAGTGATTTTTTTTTTTTTAATGGTTTTTATTACATGTTCCCTACCAAAGGCAGGAAGGGGCAAAGACTGTCACAAAGCCTGGAAGTCGAGACAAGAACTTCAACTTTCTGTGGGTTACCTTTGACACTTCTATTTCCTCAGACTTCTGGGCTTCATAGCAGAGAAACAATCAGCAGAAAACAGAAAGAAATAACTCAATATCCTAAATTTTTGTAACTGGTCCACCTTTAAATTCCAGCAAGAAAGGACTCTTCCCTTTGCTTGAATTAACACAGTACAGGCAATTTTTCCACTCACGTTTCACACAGAAGGTTTATTACCCAGCAGTTAGAAGTAGATACTTAGCTGCTTTTAAAACTTGGGAACTCTGTAATTGAAACAGTAAGTTATTCTGTGCACAAAAAGACCTCAATCAGGTAGCTGGTCACTCACAACATATGCCAAACTTTGGCGGTTATGTTATTTTCTTTCTTTTTCTATCAAAAATGTACAGAACATCCACTTTACAGAAAACTGAAATTTTCTGAACAAAAAATAAAGAGAAAAAACCCCTTTGCCTTCTTTTTTGGTTTAATTTGGTGGTTCAAGAGGATATTTTTTTTTCTGTGGTCATGTTGAACTGACATGCTTTGGTCTCCTGCTTAAAATCAACAGGTTTAATTTTGAATGTATTCAACATGCTCAGAGTTACTCTGACCTGAAAGAATGTTGTATAGGATCTGGAGTTAACACTAAATGTAATGTTTACCAGAGTTAATGTTAAACAAAATATTACAGCTGGAGAAGTATACAGCTGAGTGTTGTAGACCTGGTCTATTGAACCGGATACATACTTTTTAAAAATTATCTTAAAATACAAAATGGTGTTAACAGCCTGTTTGTATATACATATAACTTGTGTATATGTATATACATATAAATATCTCTCTGTCTGTGCATGTGTGTGTATATACATAACCTTCTCTGAAGCTGGCTAAGAAATAATTAGGTAATGTCTTCAGAAAATGTCTTGTTTTAAAAGTTTTCAAGATATTGAAACAAATCAGCCACTTATAAAACATAGTGCATTCTAAAGCCATTGACTTTGGAAGATCTCATATCAAATAATTTATAATCTTTCTTGAGAGTATATGTTAAATTTCTTACAAGAACTAGAGCTCAGCTTCTTAAATTATTTTACTCTCTAATTCCCAGTGAAATCAGTGTGGATTAGGGACCTAAACTGGCATTAGACTTTTAAATAATTTTGAGAATCTGGATATAGTCTCTTCACCACAATGGCATTTATACCAATTAAGAAAAATAATACTCAAATTATAAGTACAAAGTAGTTTTTATTGTTAACTGAAACTTATCTCTGTCAATACAGCTAAGGCAGCCCCCCAAATCTGGAAGCATTCAGCTGTGGATCAAAATTGTTGTATATGAGAGGCAATGGGACTGAGCCACAGTCAACACCCTGAAAAAGGTCACCTGTTAAAAGTAGAGAAATCCTTCAGTAGCTCTCTACTGGCTCCTGGGGGACCCAGTAAATGTCATCAAATGCTGGCTAGCCACAGACCTTAGCACCATGTCTTGTCCATGCAGACGACTAGATTATGTCACTTGTCCTGATGCCATTATAGGGCACCTGCTGGTCCCGTCTTCCCGTATCTTCATTTAGATGCTGCACTCTCTTTTGGTTTTGTTGTTGCTTTCTTGCCCCTTCAAATATTTACTATGTGTTACTGAGTGATTGTTTCCTTCTGCCCCAGAGGTGACTTCATTCATCTTTGTGGTGGCTGAAATAACTCCTGGGCAACATTTGTGTTCACAAAATGCTTGTGGGCACCTAGGATGAAGGTGATGGATATGTCATACAGGGAAGATAGTATTCTCCCCCTGCCCAGCTGACACAGGTGGCTGAATTATGTTAGCTGGTGTAAGTATACGTATATACACGCAGATATTTTATACAGCTTGTAAAAGTGCTACTTTCTTACCGGGCCGTTGTAAGATTTTCCATTTTGACTAACTTGGTACAGTACGGCAGTCCCATGCATTTACTTCCACAATCACTTTGCTTTTTTATCCAGCAGTTGTCCTTTTAATTAGCTGCTGCTAATTAAAAACCTAACAAATATCCAGACTGTTGTGAAAACTAGTGATAGTCTATGGATTAAATGAATAAGGACAAATAGAAGTTAAGCTCATTAAGACTTACGGGGGTTAGCAAGCAGGAACATTAGTCGAGCATTGCTGAGAATTGTAAAGGGGGGCTTCATTGGCATGTGATCTAACAGAGAGCCTGGATCTGACAAGGTGTATGCGGACATGAACAAAATATCACAAGTGAGGGCAAGGACTTACAGACATCAGCTACTCCACAGTTGCTTTTATGGAATGGCCAGCATGTTGTGGCCATACGGTAGGTTTTCCTGTGATAAAAGATGACTGAATGATGTTAACTGTGTGGTGCAATGGCTGAGAGCTCTGAAACTTGTTGGAGAGAAAGACTTTGCACAGAGACCAAGCACACCCCAGCCAGTAGTGTAGCTAATCATAGCAGTTTGAGCCTATTGGAAAAGTCACGGGACTGATGCCAAGCAGCCCAGTAAGCCAAGGCTTTGGGGAGAGCTCAGTGTTGTATGCAGATAGGAATTGATGCAATACACTGAACTCTGTTGCTGCTTTAATGATGTTACAGATGCATCATACATGAGACATGGCCACACGGGCTATCTCTGCACATGCAACAGATATATATATATAAAAATAGGTCAAAAAGCATGCAGTGTTTTAGCTAACTGCGGAGCCTGTGCTCCATACCACACTGTGGTACGATACGGCATAATCAAACAAACAGCTCTCTGAATGTCCAAAATCTCAACTGCAATAATGTCCAGGTCAGTTTATTTAAAACAAACAAGCAAAAAACCCCCCAAACCCAACCCAAACCAAACCAAGCACCTTTCCTTATTGTTTCAAACAGGTCCAACTAGACCTAACTGCCCATGAGTTAATAAATATTTCATAAATTGGGTTCAGCCACACAGATGGTGGGACTGAAGTATCAAAGAGAATTTGTATTTTGCAGTAAGGCAGTTAGTATTTTTGGAATTCAGCGTAAGATGCTTGCATTGGCAGGAGGTAGGTAATAAATGTCATTCCAATTTTCCCAAATTCAGATGATGAGGGGTAATATGAGGAATAATAATAACTAGGAATAAGCAAAATAAAGCCAAACAAGGCCTAACAGCAGCAAAGAGAAAAACGTATTAAATAGAGGACATAATTAGAAATGACTGCAGCCCTCACGTACAGTGTGTTCAATGTTGAATTAGGACTTTGCAAAAGGTGTTTGATATTGTCATCCTCTCTGAGGAGAGGTTGGTGGTTTTAAGAACCTTTGTGAGAAGGAGGTTGGCTGGTTTTAGACAAAGGGGATGGGCTTGCTTTGCATAAAAATACTGAAATACCTGTATTAAAGACTCAGTCTCTCAGATCTCAGAGGAACCAGGAGACATTTACCTCAGGTGTTGACCATTCTTTAAGCATATTTGACCACTTCCTGGTACAAATTCTGCTAGGGATAGAGTGCATTGATTATTCTAGGGGAAGCTTGCTATAGTAATCAGCTGAGAAAGAAAACAAATCCCTGATGACTTGCAAAGGTCCTGGTTTATCCCTGGTATTTTTAAGTAAGCTGAAGTAAGAGGTTTCTGAGGCTCAGCAGTTTCATTCTGGCTTCCCTGGGACCCAGAATCAGGTATTAACAAAACATCCCAATAGGACTAACATTTTTAATCTTATCTGACCTTTGGTGCACAGATGTGCTGTTGCCATTCTACATGGGTGATAATAACTTCTATGCACTACATTTCCATCGGGGGAAAGCATCAATAATAATTAAAAAAAAAATATATCCACAAAGTTCTCAGAAAAATGATTGTATTTGAAATTGTTCTTTCCTTCTTTTAATGTCCTGGATTTTGGGATTAGCCAGTAAACAGGAGAAGCAAACTAAGCTTCATCCAGCTCTTTTATGTGCATCTCACTAACCTCTAATATGAAGGGAAATGCAGCTGAACAAAGATGCAGATTATCAATATTAAAAGGTCATTTTCATTATAATTAATGTATGGGGACATAACTGGGGTACTGAGGGATGCTGTGGCAATTAGTTTTGTTTAGGATCTAGGGAACAGTGCAGCCAGTTTGAGTAGTACAACAGTATCATGGGAAGTTCCTTTGAAACAGTGATTTATTATATCGAATTGCAATATAAGATTAGGACCTCTACAAGTGGCACTGTCTCTACACAATGTAAAACCAATCTTCTGTCCCAAAAAGCTGTATCAAGATGGGACAGTCAGCAAATGCTTTACAAAGGCCAGACCAAAAGCCAGAAAGTCTTATGTGTCTGCAGAAAGATGCCACACCTCTGACAAGCCTGGGCCATGACCCAGCCTCTCTTGAATCCTAAACTGGAAAGTTCGTTAGCCACAGGCCAACCCTCCTCTGCCTACAGGGCTCATGAAAAAAGGGAGCATTAGCATTAATTTCAAGTGCCAAGAGCTAAAGGGCCACATCACTAGATTTTTTTTTTTTTCTTATTAATAGATAGAATTTCTCACAAGTGACAAAGCACATGGGAGCTTTGTTTGGGGCAAG
>NW_008824762.1:281825-309825 GCF_000699105.1 Pygoscelis adeliae | reverse complement strand
GACTTGCACTGAGGTCCGTACCCTTGATGGGGAGATTGGTTCCTGACTCTGTTACTCGGGCCACTTTTTCCCATTTTGTGATTTATTCTTTTTCTTCATGGAAAATGACATCAATTTTTTATAGATCAGGACGATTACTGGTGTGAAAATAATCTTCTGAGATCTCTACAGACCATTTTACAGATATTTGAGTTCCTGGGTAGGGGAAGGTTTCTGCATAAAAAGCTAACCAGATTTTGGGAGTTTGTAACACAGGATCTAGCGACACTCACTACCAAGGTTTATTTCAAGT
This sequence comes from Pygoscelis adeliae, assembly GCF_000699105.1. Classification (NCBI taxonomy): domain Eukaryota; kingdom Metazoa; phylum Chordata; class Aves; order Sphenisciformes; family Spheniscidae; genus Pygoscelis; species Pygoscelis adeliae. The sequence continues at coordinate 309,533 of NW_008824762.1, read as the reverse complement.
CCCAGTTTCTTTAACATGATTTGAAAACCATCCCGTCCTTTTGATAAGGATTTGGCTTGCTGTGTGAGAATATACAAGGGAATGGTTCAAACCACGTTTCGCAGACAGTGCCTGCAGATATTTTGGCTACTGGGCAGGGGATTATGCCTTTTGATTTTAAACTACTTCCAAGTCTATTATTACTGAGGGGAAATGAAAGTGTGTAATATTTTTGGTCCTTTGAAGAAACCAGTCTACTGATCAATCTGTGGGAGCTGTGGGCCATTCTGACTTGGTAACGGTGGTCAACACCACTAATATGTTCTGTATGGGTCAGTAATATCATGTAAGATGATTTCTGCCAGGACATAGTTAGTCTTTGGAAATTAGGCATTCATTATCATAATGACTTCTGAGACACCTGTCACTGAAGCTGTGAACACTTTAGTAGATGCTCTGAGCTACTTCAGGGTATGAAAGTCTCCAGGTGAGAGAACTGGGATGATATCTTCAAAGAATTTTTTCCAAACTGAGAATATCTGAAGGTACCTTGAAGATATCTTTAAGCCTATGCTTTTCCTAGGAAGTAATTATCCTTCCCTTAGATATCAAAAATTTTAGCAAATGTGCTTGAAATTCAACGAAGTTTTGACAGAAAAGAAACAAGTTTTTCTTGTTTAGTTTTTTCTTTTCTAAAACTAACTGAAAAAGGGAGAGAAGATAATTAGGAAAGAAAAAAAAGGCAAAAGAAACAGTTTTGAATAAAACTGAATAATATACATTTTTAAATTAGTTTTGTTAATGAAAAAAATAGAGAATAACAGAGTCAACGAACAAAGGTGTTTTACTCCACTGTCTATTCAGAGAAATACCATATTTAGAAAGCTTTTGTAGAAAACAATCTTGCAGGCTCTGGGGGTTTAGTTATATGATCTAGGAGGTCTTGGTTTATTGAATATGCTTGTAGTGCTTCCAGACTTTTCCTTACACGGGTGAAGAAATCGAAGCAAGCAGTTCCACAAGCAGAAGTACGAATTAAGCCCCATTTCATGTGGCTTTGGATGTTCTGATTGAATTCTCTGCTCTCATCTAACAAAAACCTGGCTGAAGCTTTTCCTGGAGATGGTTCTAGCAGCTGCCTTTCCCCAGGTGGTGGAGGAACTCTCTTTTTCTGCCTTAGACATTTCTGTGTATTTTCTTGAAACTCATAGGAACACAAAATTGTTAAAAACGCACCCTGCCAATTGCCAAAATAAAGGATGTCTGTACACTTGCAAGTAGTTCCCAGGTTAAATTACCAGTAGATGGCGCTTGAGAATACGCAGTGCTGTTCCTGGGTTCTGTAGCGTAATAAGTCCTCTTCTTCCTGTGCACCGTGATGGTATTTGGTCATAGATCTTTTCGTAACACTCCCAACAGGATCCCACTCACAGGAATCTCCTGGCCGCTGGAGGCAGCTGTACTTGCCAGTTCATAGTCGCCGGCAGCTGGGGTGGGTGAAAACATGGTGGTCCTATTAGGAAGCATTGCTTTTGCTTACAGATATTTTGTTTTCTTCTGAATATTAGAAGCTGAGCTGCTCAGAATGAGGGAGCACAGCTGTGCTCTGCAAAATGGGCAGGCACACACCTGGCAAGTGAAAAGAAAGCTAAGTTCTATGACCCTCAAATGACACACGATGGGCAGCCTAGGCCAGCTGCGTACCAAGCCATGGAGCTACTGCAGCGCCACGGGTCCTGCCTCCTCCATGTTGAGCCTTCCTGTGCCACACCAGACAGAAGAACATCACTCTTCACTTGAAGGAAAGATGATTTATTTCTATCACCAGTCGGTCAAGGATAACAATTGGGACGTGACTATCTTAAAGCAAAACCACAGTAATGTGATGACCTGTAATTTCTCACAACAGAGAGAAAGACACAAATCTTTTTTCAATACACCCTGGAAAGATTTGACTCTTCATATTTCCCTTCCAATACAGAGATCCTCTTATGACTCTTGAAAGACTGGCAATGCTTGTCTTTGGCACTCAGAAACCTTAGGGGAGGCTTCGCTTAAATAACGGGACCTCCTCTGAAGTTCCCCTCCCTGCAGTAGTGTTTCCTCACCTTCTTGTCAAGTCATCCCCACCACCTTCTGCAGAAAAACATTGCACAGGAAAGGCAACATGACCAGAAGATAGTCTTTAGAGAGTGGTGACAGCAAAAGAGCATTAAATTAGGACTATTGATGGTGGTGGGAAACAATGTTGAAGCAGCTGTACCTCCTCCGTGTGCTTCATGCTGCCATTTGAAAAGATCACAGATATCCTGCAGCGAAACACATGGGGTGACGCTTTGGTGGCTGCTGGGGAAGTGCCTGTTACAGGGAGAGGTGATGCTCTATTTTACGACTTTGAGTTGCTTGTTTTAAGGGAAGGGTGGCAAAAAGCCTGTTGACCATGTTGACCCAGTCCCACACTTTCTTCAAAGCTCTGCCACCAGTGCTGTAATGCTGAAAGGCTTTTAAGTTAGCTTACTTAGATTTTCTTTTGCATGCTATTTCTGCACTACAAAAGTCTAGTAAGTTAAATGTCCCATAGCCAGTTACTCCTTTATATGACAAAGGCTAGGCAGGAGATATTTATTGTGACTGCAAAAACAAAAAAAAAAAAAAAGAGAAAAATATCAGGTATGTGTGTGTATGGAATTTATGTAATTTTTCACAGATATGACTTACCATTTTCCTAGCAACTCTACCACAAGGGACCTCAGAGCTGTAGATGGAGGCAAACAGCATGCCTTAATGTGAGAGAGAAATTCTGCTAGCACTTTGCCAGAGTAATGGGCAAAATTATGTATTGGTGTCCCCTGGAAAGCCTGGCATTGCAAAGGGCCTTTTCATCCCAAATGAGCACCTGAGTAATATTTTTGACAACTTATCATGAAGCAAATGCACAGTGTTTTTGCAAAGGTTTTTGTTTTTCTCTCACAGTCACAAACAATTTCACCTTTACTCCATTGCCGCATAATATAATACATCTGAGCACCTCTTTCTAGCTTTATTAATATGGCATATTTCATACTGTGTAGAAGATTTTGAATAACTTACTCATGAAAACGTTGACAAAATCTTCACATTTCTGCAAATTGTTTATATGCAAATAAATCGATGTTTTCCCATTAAAACTGCCTCCAGAATTTTTATTATTACCCAGATTTACTTTTGTTTTCTATAAACCTTTTCCTGTAAGGTGGCTTCAGAAACACTAATTCATGAAAGCTTGCAGCGAGTCTTGGTGACCCAAATCTGAATTTCCATTTTATAATGCCTTAGAGTATTGGTTCAAACATAATTATAACAGTGAGAATCTTCCCATGAATCAAGATCACACAGAGACGCTTAGGGGTGAAGGAGCTGGTCTTCTACTCCTTGAAACTGGGACAATATTCCTACTGGCTTCAGCTTGTTTTGGAGCAGGTACTAAACATTTTTCCAAAATTGCACAGTGAGTCAGTTAGTGGAATAGATTTCAGGGGTTATGCTACAATATCACCTCTTCTTGCATTCATATAATTTAAATCCTGAAGAGAGATCAGATCATCTAATTTAACCTCCCGCAATAAGCCCTAAAATATTTAGATTTAGAACCTTCTCCTTGCAGAGAGGTGAAAAGGTAGATGGAGAGAGAGGGGTGGGGGAGAGAAAGGGAGTGAGATCTTATTTAGGTCTAGTTGCCCTTGAGCAGAGATTGAATAGATGAAGAAGAAAAATGAATAACTGCAGAAGTAAGCAAACAGAGACAATTGGATGTCTTTCTGGAGGATGAGGGCAAGAATACATGGGTGTTACGATGCAAGACAGTTCTCAGCCTTCAGAGAACACCTGGCTATCATTCAGCAGAACCAGAAAACTATACAAAGGTGAAAAAGTGATAATCCTTCAAAAACCAAAACTGTGGGTAAACTAAGAAATTTTTTTTGCTGAGATGTTGTGGTAATGGTTTAGAAGGTAATACTGTAGCTGTAATCCCAAGGAAGCTGTGTATTAATAACAAAGGATGCTAGTTCTGGGATAAATGCCCTAGTTGGGTTAACAAACTGCGTCACTATTATTTGGTGGAGAAAAATATAAGCAGTTAATTAATGCTTTGGGGACTTAGGGGGAAGAAAAAAAAAAAAACCAAAATCAGATTTCTCCCAGATTCCCAAGGATAAGTAAATGCAGGAGGTAGAAAATAATTTATTATTTTATGTCGTTTTATTTCAGCCAGAACTTTGTCAGAGGGCTACAAAGCACAACTCAGCTTTAATCAGTGGAAATTTTGAGCTTGATTCATTTCTGAGTAGCATTAAATTTCATCAGGTTTATAATGATATAAATGCAGAGCTCTCAAGGTGATCTAGTCCTTAACAGTTACTAGTGAATTTGGCCCACACATTGCATTAGTTAACTGTACTATAAAGATGCTAATGAGGTGAAGGGTAAGTAGGTAATTCTTCACTAGCATAATTCGACTGAACTATGAAAGAATTTATTATGGTGTAATTTGTTTTTTCTGAATAGCTTGGTCTGTAGTGCAAATGAGTGGAAAGACATTTTGGTTGGGTAGAGAAAGTTAAGACACCTATTTAGCAGTAGAGGCTATTTATATATAGAAAATTTTTAAAAAACATAAACATAAACATAAACATAAACAATTTAAAAATAACAATTCAAACATAGTGTCTCCAGAAAAGCAGTTTTCAAGTACTTTGGGAGTAAGACATAAAAATGCAAAGATACTGAGAGCGAGGAGCTGGACCACTTGACGATTCCGGCTAACGATAGGAAAGCTGCTGGAACAATAGAGATGGGAAAAGTAGAGCTCCCCTCTGACTCACTCAGAAGATAGTTTTGACCTGTTGAAGTCACTGGAAAAATTTTTGTAGGGCCTTTGACTCAGGTAATGATGAACTGCTTAAAGGCTTCTGAAGCACATGAGTAGCGATGGGGTGGAGCGGGAAGGAAGGCAGGGGACAGTTTTGAGCTGAAATGTCAGTGTGTCCTGACAGCCCAGACACAAGTCTTTTGAAAAGCAGTGAGCTTCGCTGTTTCACCTGAATGGTAATAGCTCCAGCCTGTATATGGTGAACATGAGCTGTGGAAAACAGCTGTTCAATATTTTTTTAACTATACTGATTATTTTTAGTTCAATGCCTCTTTAAACCTGAACTGCTCCCTTATCACTGTACCTCTGAGAAATCTGCCTTCTGGCAGTTCCCCTTTGAAATTTGTTTTTTGCCCATAAGGTGCAGATGCTTAGCAGCAAGCCTGTTTTCCTCCCCTCTCAGCCTTTTCCACTGAGAATACAAAAGGAAACTTCATTCAGATTTCATGCTGTTCAAGAAGTCAGAGGGTTATCTGGCAGACTTGTGACTTCACTGGATTTTGTGCCTGTGTGTGAAAATGTACAGGTTTGATTAAAATGGGCACTTGCACTGTAAAGCTCTGCACACTGCAAGAGATCATGTTTTGAAAGTGTGCAAAGGTGTGTTATATTTGTTTGTAATGTGTATGCTCTGTGCGTGCGTGCATGTGTGTGTGTGCACGTGCACGCACACATGGATGCAGTTGTTGCAGCTTGACATTGTGTTGGGGGGATTCAGCTTGCAAAGTAGGACAACTACATTTATGTATTGACAAGTGAGTTAAGGGTGAAATCTGGTTGCCTAAATACTGGCATATGGTGCCATTGTAGATGGTTTTGGATACACTACTTCTTTCTTATGTACTATTCCGGTTTCTTTTAAGAAGTCCTCTATCATGTCTGCCAACCATAAGTTTGTGTTGGGCATTGCAAATGACACTAGAACTGTATTTTAAGAAAGTGAATTGAACCCCTAAATTAGGTGCCTCAACCTGAAGCTGAATCCCATCCTTGTCAAACAGTCAGGAGTTCAACCTCACGTTCACATCTTTAACATGCCAAGTAGAGAAGGACAGTGTCTAACCTTAGAAAGGCATCAATTTATATTTAATCGTTAGAAGAACCCTTGCTGGCCTTTTTGTCTATGCTCAGTAAGCACCGGTACTCTGTCTGTTACCTTCTCAATAGACATAAGTCCTTTCTAGTCCTGGCCATGTTGCCCATCCTTACAGGCCTACAAACGCTGTAAGTTTGTGTTTGGACTCTCGGTCAGGTATTCTGATACGTCTCGTGAGAAAGTAGCAGAGAGAGTGCCTGAGTATGAGAACTAGACTTTCAAAATATGTGTGATATGATTTTCTAGCTGTGAAAGCCAATTTTTTCCAATTATGCATAATGTTAACCCTGCAAAGTAACACTGATAATGACACTAATGTTTTTGCATATTCAGCATCAGGCTCTTTTGCAGTGCTGAGCACCCAAAAGCCCATGGAAGCAAATGATATGGTTGTGTGGTTCCTGCCCACCGATCATGCTGAAACAGATTAAATTAGTGCAATATTGGAACTTTAAATTTAAACTCTTCTGAACATCGCTGGGAGCTGCTCTGATCCAAATCCTTGCAGCTGAACGTTTCTTTTTAGTCCTGGTTCTGGATCTCTTGCCATAGTTTATGTCTGGAGGCAAGGGCAAGCTTGTTATATCTTTGTATTTTGGCAGCCTACAAGTTAACTCTTCATACCATTTCTCTAGAGACTTTTGCTTGTACTAGACTCTAAGAAAGAAGCAAACAGACATTCGACAGCAGAAGCTCTAGTCTAGAGACAAGCAAACACTGACAGGTTTTTAGCAGAAGATGGTGAATGCCAATAGATGAGACAACATCATGGAGATTTGGGCCCCCAATGCATAAAGCCTCAAAAATATTCAGTCAATCACCAGTCTTTTAACAAGATTTTAGCATTTTATGAGAGCGCTGTCAAATCTAATGCAAATTTAAATCTAATTAATTCCCTACCAGAGAGGCAAACCCCTCTGTTGTTTAGTTTACATGAATACATTCATAGACTGGGCCTGAAACATAATCGTTACCCAGAAATCCACTTTGAATAAGTCTCCAGATCCAGAAACCACTTCCTTGGTACATATAGGTAGTGCTGCTGTGAATGTTTCCCATTTTCCATCCTGGGAAATAATTTCTGCAGGCACTCCCCCAAACCCAGGCCTGCCATTACTGGGGTGGAACAGCAGTGCCCATGGAGCTGGGGAGACCCATTGCCCCTCAAAAATCGTAGCATGCCTGAGCTTAGGAGCACCCAGCTCTCCTCCAGTTAGGCTCCCTTTCAAACACAGTTCCCTTATCTACAAAGGGCTGTCTTGCTGCTGGACCCACTAGTTCCAATGGCAGCAGGAACCTGTTTTGCAGATCTTACTTGATATGTTTCAGAGGGCTGCTGCTGCTGCTCTTTGAAGAGCATTTCCACAGTCTCTCATGGAGCTGCCCACTTAATGAAAAATCTTCACAAAGCACTAAAAAAAATCCATCGTAGACAGTTTTGTAATGAAGTCACAATTTGATTCTTCTTTTAGAATCATAGAATCGTAGAATCATTAAAGTTGGAAGAGACTAAGATCATTGAGTCCAACCGTCAACCCAACACCACCATGCCCACTAAACCATGTCCCTAAGTGCCTCATCTACCTGTCTTTTAAATACCTCCAGGGATGGTGACTCAACCACTTCCCTGGGCAGCCTGTTCCAATGTTTAACCACTCTTTCAGTAAAGACATTTTTCCTCATGTCCAATCTGAACCTCCCCTGGCGCAACCTACACCATTTCCTCTCGTCCTATTGCTTGTTACTTGGGAGAAGAGACCGACACCCACCTCACTACAACCTCCTTTCAGGTAGTTGTAGAGCGTGATGAGGTCTCCCCTCAGCCTCCTTTTCTCCAGGCTAAACAACCCCAGTTCCCTCAGCCGCTCCTCATAAGACTTGTGCTCCAGACCCCTCACCAGCCTCGTTGCCCTTCTCTGGACATGCTCTAATACCTCAACGTTTTCCTTGAGATGTTTGACCTTTCCCTCAAAGATGGTCAGTCTGGGTTTTTTTTTTTAATAGTAATCTCTCATAACAGAAAAATTATTGTTATTAATTATTATCTTTTATTATTTAGTTTAATTGCATCTACATGTAACCTCACCAGTGGGCAGTAGCCATGCTAGGGTCACGACAGGCAGTGGAAAGGTAGTGGCTGAAGCAAATATAAAGGAGCCATGATATTTATATGTTGGCCAATTTGTGGCTTTTTATCTCCTCTCTATTTTAGTGGGTCATAATACATTCACTTATTGTCCTCTTTATTGCCATCATAAGAATAGTTTTCAAGGTCTTTAGGCACCCACCGTACTAATCCCAGGTGTCACTTAGATCCAAAGCTGCCTCCAAAGTCAGTCTTTCCCTTCACGTCTTTGTACTTGGAGTCAGCAGCTCAGCACGTGAGCCACGGTCCCAAACGCATGAGCCTTGCGGGTATTCAGTGCCAGTTGGCAAGTGGTATTTTGGCTTTTAAATACTGCATGGGATAAGAGGCAAGAAGCAGCGCATCACTTCTTTTGCCTCAGCAAACCCAGGTCCTCCTACTGTGAAGGAAGGAATCTTATTCCTGGAAATAGGGATCAGGGGACTTTTCACTGGCTGAGAAGTGGAAACCTATGCCAGAGAGGGGCTTATACATATAAATATATATATCTTTATATATACATACATATATGCACACACACTCACCCCGTATGTATGTATATATACATACACACACATATGTAGGTGTGTGTCTTTTATCTGTGTGTATGTGCGTGTATACATATGGGGGTGTGTGTGTATGTATATGTATACATAAAACAATATTGATCTTGAGGAGTGATTGGTTCTCTTTGTTTCTCACAGCAGTGCCTCAAAGTGGTATGCCAGGTTTCAGATCTCAGGACCATCGCCTCCCTCGTGGATAGATGGAGTCCCTTTAATAGCCTCTCCTTTTTGGCTACAGAGTTTCTTGAACTTGATGATGCTGAGGAGTCTCTGGATCAGATTGTAAGGGTCCTGCACAGCAGTCTGCTCTGGAAAATAATAAAAATCCTTTCCTTCTGCAGTAACTTTCTTACTGCAATATTTACTGAACTCTTGACAGTGTTGCTGGGGGAGACAGAGCCACAACATCATCTTTTTCCTATCAGTTTTTAAATGGTCTCCTCCCGGTGAGAAGCAGATATCTTCCTGTCTTCACATCAGCTTGCAGCATTTTAGGAGGACAGGGTGAACTAATGATTTTTGCTTAACCATATGGGGTTGAGGTGCTCCTCCATCCTGGGCACCAGAAGTAGTAGGAAACAAAGCTGATGTCTGTGCAAGGCAGTTCCTCTCTGCTGCATGAGCAGAGGAACAGCCTGAAATGCACAGCCTGGTGCTTGACTATACTTGCTGTGAACAGGGAATTCTGGGGTGTGTGTTTGTATATAACTAAAAAAAGGCCTTAAATGTGGGTCTTAATCAGTCTTTTGCATAAATCTCAGGCATATCCTACCTGTGGAAGACAGCACACATATATGGATTCAGATGTATCCTGGGGCAGAGAAGTCCTGCAGTCCTGCCTGTGTGACTATTTACCATGGCTTACTATGAATGAGAGAAATCAGAAAAGAAACTGTTCCTGGTCTTCTCACTACCCAACCAAATTCAGGTGAGGGATGACCTTAAAGAATGGAAGGTCCTAAGCAAGACTTAGGGTGGGATCCAAAATTTAAAAGAAACAGCAAATTCTTCAGCTGCCAGTAAAAAAAATAATCTTTCTGTCACTCCATCTCCAGCAGTTGTCTCGTCAGGGGACCTATGATATTTTAGGCATCAGCTCCTAGGACCACCACCTAGCACTGAGGTCCATATGGAAGTAAAAAGTCCATTGTATGTTTCACTTGTTTTGTTATCACTTATATTCCTACCCCGAGGCCAATACTCCGCTCAAGTGTGCAATCCTTCATTGAGGAAAAAAAAAGCTTCATTTTAACCACATAAACTTGCTAGCAGACTGCTAGCTTAGGCTATTGAAGCTGAACTATTTCATGCTGAATCTTTCATTTGTTATGTAGCAGCTTGTTGCCTTTCATACATTGATCATCCACACATTCTCTCCATCAGACCCTGTTCATTTCCTGCTCAGTTCTGTTTATTACACATTATTTTACAGTGAAGCTTGTAACACACAAAATATCCTCTTCCCTTCCACATTAAAGATTTTTTCTCTGTAGCTGTAGCTTAGCAATGGGCAGAGACCCAGCAGCTACTTTGTACTTAGGCATGGTCTCCTTATTAAGTGAAGGATGAAGCAGAGATCTTCTGCCAGACCTGTCAGTTCCTAATTTTCTATTGCCCAACACCTTGCAAAGAGAGAATGAACTAAGAACTGGTCTTTTGGACAAGTAGCCGCCCCTTTGTACCTCCTAGTGAGGCAGAAGCACTGTAATCCATCACACGGAGGATTTCTTGCCACAGTAATACTTGCTGTGTGTGAACTGCTTGTAGTAGACTCTAAATCATACTATTGGTGCCCCATCAGTGTTTTGGCTTTGCAGCATGGCTTGGCCCCCATCACTGCAGAGGTCTGATGACATTTTGTTACAGAAGGGTGCAGGGAGTAGGGCTGAGGAAACTAAATTGGGGGGAGGGAAAAAAAAATCTTCTGTAGATTAGTTATGCTACAGTGAATTCTGACACCCCAACAGGTAAAATTAAGCATTAAGTTCTTATCAGGCTGCTTTCTGTGATTGTATAGGGTTAAAATAATGCAAGAAAAGGTATAAGGGAAGTGGGGTTGGTTTGCCTGAAAACAAGGAAGGCTGAAGAGTGTGGGGAGCTGGAGGGATAAGATAGCTGTTAAACAGAGGAAAAGGGCTGCTGCATGACAGGAAGGGATCGAGCTGTTCTTTCCATTCCCTTGGGAATAGGACAAGCTGTAATAGGCTTAAATTGAGGCAAAGGCTATTTAGCTTAGGCTTTGAGAAAGAAAGAGCAATGGTCTCAAGCTAAGAGTTAAATACAGACATCACAAGCCTGGGGGGTTGGAGGAACAATATGACCTTGTATGGCTGCTTTTCATGATTTCTTGCTAGGCTAACAGGTATAGAAAAACAAGCACTGACTGCAGCAGCCTAGTACTCACGCTGTGGGGAAAAAGCAAAAAAATACCACAGCTAACTATAGCAGGACTCTCCTGCATTTCTTTCACAGCAGTGCTCACTTAATGGTATTTGCCTATATGCATTTGCCAATGGGCCGATGGTTGAAGGAACAAAGCTTTAACAAAAAACACTTGCTATTCATGCGGATGTTGCAAAAGAGGGGATTTTTTTTAATTCTGCCTCATAGAAAAGGACAGCAGGTGCTGAGGAAGAGGGAGATTTGATGACACCCCACCATGATATCTTGTCCCATCTTCCAGACATTGCTAACTAGCCATAAACTGCAATTAATGATGTTTTGTCAGGCCGCCAAATAGATATATGCATTTCCATTACACTAGTGCAATTATTTAATGCAACCTTCTGAATAATGTCTTTAACTCATCACATGAGAGTTCCGAAAGAAAGAAGCATAATGAATTTAAAAAAAAAAAAAAAAAGCACAGGGGAGGCTAAAGCAGCCACCTAAGGAGTTAAAGAAGAAAAAGAAATATCTCTTTCCACTCAGAAACAGAAAACAAGTCACAGTGACATTTCCAGACTGTAGGTCATACAAACTTAATTTCCAAGGGTTGGATTAAAACTAAAATTGTAGGAGTTGGTACTGTCCTTACAAGCCTTAGTAAGGTTACTGCTCCCACTATATTAGCTATGAAGAAGGAAGGCTGGAAGATTTATATGGATATTGCTCTTACTTGCTCATTTTTTTCTGAGAAAAGTAACTTGGTGTGGGATTCATTGTAACCTAACATTTCCGCTAAGTCAAGTGATAACTAACCCCTTTCTCCCACCCCCACCAGGAACAAGGGGACACCAGAAGGGTGCTGTTGGGTAGGATGTCCTTTGTGTCTGCATGCTGCATGGCTGGCTGTGGACTGGCACACCTGTTCTAGGCTCGACCAGCCCTGAGAGGGGCACTCATGCACCATTGGCTGCAGAACCCCCATGTAGATACTGCAAAATTATCCTGACAGAATAGCACACCTCCACACAGGACCGGGAACACTTGTTAACCACAGGCTGGATGGCAGCCTGTCCAGAAATGAAGGGGAAAAAATAAAACTCATAGAGAAGTTCCTAAGATAATGAGACCCACAGCTCCCCTGCTAATGTAAGTCTTTGGCTGATTGAAACACAGAATGCATAAACCCTGAAAGTTTGGGATGGGGGTTGTGCCAAATCCAAGCATGTGAAACTCTTGAAAGAGTCCTCCTCTTTGTACTTAATTAGAAGTTGCTATTTTCTAAGTCAGTGTTTACTGGTTCTTGGTTGATAGTATCAAAGACTGCAACTTTCAAAGGAGACCAAGAGATTTATGTGCTCAGTTTCCACAGGGTGGGGGCGGGGGAAATAATCAGTGAGACTAGAAGCATAAAGCCATGGCAGAATCACCGAGATTGAGCCAGCTCCAGTTTATCATGCTAGGGATGTCTGTGAAGGCGGCAGTGTGCAAGTGTGATCCTTGTGACAGCCAGAAGTGCGGTTGTTGCATGAGAGGACACGTGGATGCAGCAGGACACACTCGTTTATGCATGGCAGGCTGGTGAGACTGTGTTTGTATGTGTCCATACATATGTGTGCATGGGTACCTGGAAAGCTATAGAGCTATGACTACACATGTTTTGTAACCAGAACTAAAGCACATCTCTAGACATGACTTTCAACCCCTTAGGCATCTGTGCCAATCCGCAGCCCAGGGTAGGTGCTGCAAACCAGCATTAATCAGTTATGTCAGGGATATGGGTGATGACCAGATATCCTCTGACAATAACTTTTAGCAATAGCTGAAATCAATAAATCCAGGTGGTGGGCACTTCAGCTTTTATTACTCTCCAGTGAGATCTATTGGCTTAGAGTTAACATGTAAATGCCTGAAAACTAGTTTTCCCATAATCAGCACTTTTTAATGTCCATTCAGCCATAAGATAAAATAAAAACACAGGAGGAGGCATTTGTCTTCCACACAAAATCATACAAAAAGTCTCTTTTTATTAAATATACATTATTTACAGTTTAAGTCTTTCTTCTGTACAACAGTAACCATAGAAAACAAAAGAAGCTAAGGCTAATTTTTTTCAGTCCCCGAACAGTGTATTAAGACATGTTACATTGTCTACAAAACTGACTTGGACTGAGGCAACGTCCTGTGGAATTCTCTTTAGAAAACCAGATAGTGAAAGGGGAATAATCTAAATCTCCATTTTGCTTTTTACTGTAACTGAGAGACTCTTGCATTACCCTTGGATGGACCATTAAAAGAAAATAAAAGAAAATAAAAGTCTTTTTTTTTTTTTTTTTTTTTTTTTTTTTTTTTTTTTTTTTTTTTGCTTTGCTATTGAAATGAGCAGTGTTCTGAGAGATTTATTTAATATAATTTGAGTAGAACAAAGTAAAATGAATGATGAAGGGCTCATCTGTAGAAAGAGCCAATTTTTTATTAGTGTAAGTATTTAATGTCAGCTAGCTTTCACAGCCTGTGAAGCTGCTCTTTTTGCCCCCCTTTTTTTTTTTGCTTTTTAGGGTGCCTTCATTTTTCAAGTAGGATACAGTTCACCACAGTCCACCCAGGGGTGGACTGCATTAAAAACCCATAAAATCCTTTAAAAGTCAGTGGGTGGGCTCCCAAGTCAGTTGGCAACAGACCACCCACAGATCACCCTTCCCCCTACACTCATTTCCAGAAACTCCTGAAGGTGACTTAATCCATGTCATGGGCTTAAGTGGAGCTGAAGTTCATTGCCTTATCCCAAGTTTTATCCACAGTTCTGCTAGAAGATACACATAATTGCAGTGAATGCAACTCCTGTTGACAGCAGCAGGGGATGACGAATATAAGGTCCTGAATTGAATTCATATATGTCAGCCCCAGTTTGCCCTTGCCTAGGGCAATCCGAGGCTAAATTCATCTATGATGTATCTACATTGATCTAAACAGGATTAGAACATTAGAACAGCTGGCTCTGTTTCTTTCACAAAGTGGGTTTCAAAGCAGGTCAGGTCCTACAATGTTTAGCTTCTCGCTATCATTTAGATATAATGGTCTATGTTAAATATTTCATTTGCAAAACTCACAGAGTAGAGATTTTTATGGCTGTATGTCTGAAAAAACATGTACTTGCTTGCTCTCCTAAACTCCATCTGAAATTTTATGGAGTGGGCTTGGGCGTCCGAATACTCGTCTGTGTTGTGAGTGGGATGTGAGGCTGCGACTGGCTCTATCTAAGCTTTACCTCAGAAGCAACCAGTTTTCTTTCTTAATGATACGTGTGCTCAGCATTGGCAGCAATGACAAAACACGTCAGAAAATGGTTTGCCTAAATGATGCAAGAAGGAACTGTAAAGGGCTATGGCATGCAAAAGTGAGTAAATAATTTCCCATGCAGAAATTGTATCAGACAGACTCTCTTCAGGGTTGTGGGATTGAAATCCATGAATAGAGTAATGACTGGCGTATCAAGAAGCAAATGGTGTTGCAATGTGAACAGCAGTCAGTAATTTAGAAAAAAGCTGCCACAAGCATCCTAAGTGAGGAAGGGATGGGGAGAGGAGAGTCTCTAAGCAAACACCATTCTTTGGATCATCTGTTGTACCCAACATTTCATTAAATGTTACAATTGTTTGAGGGAAATCATCCCAAATTTTTCTTTGGGGTATCAGGGAGACCTCCAGTGATCTAACTGGAGAGATTCAGATTAGTATCAGCCAGAGGTTTGAAATCCTCTCCCATGTTTGAAGCACATCTTTGATACTTTACAGATCATCAGGACAATTAAGGCTATGTTTTGGCAGGCTAACTAGTAATTCATTTCATGGCAAAAATGAATTGTGGAAAAACACCTGAAACCCTCGTATCCACCTGATGGTTACCATGCCTGGTTTGCAACAGCATAACCTTTCTGAGAGCTTTTGCCTCCTGCACTGCCTCATCGCAATTCTAATTTGGAGAGTTAATGTCCCCGTTCCCCCTTACAGGTCACCACCTCTAGGTGACTACATCTCCACGGCAGAGTGCAGTCTCCCTTCTGGCTGAACACCCAGCTGACGTTTTGAGAATCATGCAATTTCTTCGAATTTCTGGGTTCTGTGACTGCCAAGAGAAAAATCATAACCGTAGTTAGAATCTCCACACAAGTTCCTCTGCCTCCTACCACTAACTTAATAGCCCCACATGTTAAAGAAAAAAGGAGGGAAAAAGAAAACAGAGGTGAACTAGATATGGAGTGACACTGTCAATACAAACTGTTGCCTTAATCCTTCCTTAGCTCGGCTTGTAGACTCAGTACATTACAAACAACAAACAACAAGCTTACAAATTACAATAGTTCACCAGAAAGTGTGCTTTTTTTTTCCAGTTTTTGTTTTTGTCAGAGTAACTTAGTGCAAAAGATCACAAAAATAAGTACCAATACATAGAAATATCCAAACTCCTATATGCATGTCTCAAAAGAAACAACCAAAGAAAAAAGCTATTTCAGACCCAAAAGAAGAGTGTGTTTAGAAGTTTCATGTACAAAAGGAGCACGGAGGAGGGGGCTGCCCACACCGAAAGTGGACGTGAAGAACTTTTCATTGGAAAAGGAAGCACAGCAAAGTGCAGAACCAAACGGAACAAATCATGCTTTGAAGTTGTGATAGTAACTTGTGAAGAAAACCCCCAAAACCCCCAAGGGCACGGTGCAACTCTAACTGCAGTCAGCCAAGAGGCCTCCCACCAACCTCAAAAGACTCTGGATGAGGTCCTTGGTTTGGCAGGGATGTAACTGTATCACTTGGCTCGTTTGATAAGTAGGCATTACAAAACTGCATGAAAGCTTTGAAATAGCACTTGTCTTAGAGAGCCTCACAAGGTCTCAGCTTTTGCTAAAGTCTTTTACAGAGTGTTGCTTTCTGAAAAATAAATAAAAATAAAAACATTTTTAAAACCCTCTGTGTCTGTGAAAAGCTAGCAGTGCAGAACAATACTTGAAACTGGTCTTCACTGTAAGCTTTGTGTAGGTGACAGCAACAAACAGCAATGGCATGAGATGGTGGAGCACAAAGGGGTCAAATCCTGCCTCCTGTTATACTCTTGTTAATCTGGGGTGAAGGACACACTTCAACTGACTGGATTACACTGATGGAAAGGAAGGTTGATTTTATTCTGAAGATAAGATTGTTTTCAGCAATTCATCTCATCGAGAACTTAGTGATTCTGTATGGGCACTCACTGTAATTTGAAAAGCCAACAGGTATCAGCCATATCTGCTTGGGGCTAGCAGATACGAGACATGACAGGAGACTTGCAACCTTACTGGAGCTGCAGAGATACTCTAGTTTATCTCAAATGACACCAGACACATACGGCTAGAAAGGCATCTTAGGGGTCTTGAGTTAGCTCTAGATTATGAAATCTGTGTAGATCTGTCTACACGTATGCTATCTGTCAAAGCTCCCACACGAGGCAACGAATAGGTCTTGGATCTAGAATAGACTGGAAGGAGAGCTATCCTCTCCCAAGGCCCAGAGATTACCGATCGGAGGGCCACCGACTCAAATGGGTGCTTTGACACCTGATTTTCATGTATTCAGCTCTAAGTAGACACATGCATTTCCTAAGCAGAGATGTCTAGTTTAATTTTAGATGCAAGGAGGTGTCCTTCCTTGATCCTAGCTGGCATCTCAATAAAAATCAAGTCTCTTTTAAGACCTGTGCAGATGTGTCTAGTGGAGCTGCAAGACTAGTGTAAGATTCCTATATGTAGGCAAATTCTGCTAGAAGTAGCTAACCTATTGCCAGGAGCCTACCCTGTCTCTATAATCACTGGTGAGAAAAATGCACCTCTAGAGAATGATTCATTTAATCTTAAAGGATGTCTGAGACATTTGCCCTGTCCTCACTGACCACAGGACAGGACTGGATGACAAGTGTAAAACAGGTAGCCTGTAAAACCAAATGCACGATGAAACAAACCCAAAAGACTCAGATAAAAGCAATCTTCAAGTGCTTCCATAGGTCAAGGACTCAATCTTATGCTCAGCAAAATCGATAGCTGACTTCATTAGAAGAAGATTCATATCTCCTCACCATAGTCAAACTATATGATGTATCGATTGCTCCTCACCCAATATGTGAAATATATGATCAGCAAATGGCCAATATAGACAAACATCTCATTAAAATAAGGGTTTGGTTTACACTGTAAAAATTGAGCAATTGCTAAATAGGATGGGTTAATTCTGGCTCGATCAGATTAAAATAAAGCAGAGAGAAAGCATCTCATGTTTGAATTTTGCCCATCAGTTTTAACTTAAATGTCAGGGGAATCTCATGGCTGAACACAATCTGATAACAGTACAGACCTAAATGGCTTGTTTTCACAGCTACATTCACCCAGATGAGAACCCTGGTTTAGCCAATGTAAGTTAAAAACCTGTCATCTGTTTGGCTTTGTTTTCACTGCAGACATACCCTAAGTGCTGTGACATGACAAGAACAAGAAAAAGAAAAAAAAGTGTATATGTTAAAAGTTTACTCAAAACACTCACACTGTCTCGTCTCTAGTAAGTGAATAAGGACAGATGAAATACTTACTGCAAATTACACAGGTGACTTACTTAGGACCAACATTTTATTTCCAAAAGAGAAATGGGACTCAATTTTCAAAGGTATTTAAATGTCTTGTAGTATTTTAAAACATTTCACAGCAAGGCAGAAGCAGAAATCCAACTGAAATTAAAGTCAAGCGCTCATCTTGTTTAGTCACTTAAGCATTGATCCACATCCTCAGGAGACTACATTCTTTTGAAAGCCCACACTTCACTCAGGTGGCAGCCTATGTCTCACTGAAAGTTAGTGGGATTTAGTCTTCTGACAGACAGCCTTCATTTGTTTTTTATAGCCAGACACCAGGGTTCTCAGACAGTCCTTCTAGGCATCCAACTCAGACTTTGCATGACTAAATCTCTTTATAAGCATGGCTGTTATTGGCCAAGTCATTTCTGGAAAACAGGAATTTGCAGTGCCTAAATCCATATCTAAGTGACTTAGAAATCTCATAGCCTAAAAATCCCTGCCTAGCAATAATAATTTTTGGAGGTTACATACCATATCACCAGGAGAAAAAAAGAGACTTGGTATCCTTCTACCAGCCCCTTACTTTTGTTATGAAACTTGTCTTGGGAGAAGGAAGAAAACCCAGCCAACCAACCAATACCTCCAAACAATTCTTTCATACTCTCAGGTTTTCCATTAAAATAAATCTTGACATTTTATGTATAAAAAGTATTATCCCTCACATTTACTGAAAAATGTTATCTAGAATGATAGCTAAAAGAAAAAAGGAAAGACACCCCCCCCTCCCCCATTTAAAGAGCAATTTTAACAAAAATTGCAGAAATGGTTTGTAATAGATGGGAAAAAAGGTCTAATTTGAACTGTGAGAAATGAAAGCAATTTTAATGCTGGTAGATTTTTGCAAAATTGCATTTCTCCTCTTTTTTAAGAAATCATTTTTAATTTCTTTTAAGTGTACTGAAGTAAATCAGATGATGTCCTCACTAAAGAAAGCATTATAACAAAAAAAAAAAAGAACAAAGAAAAAAAAAAGAGTTAGTATTAGGGTACTTCATATAGTATCTTTCAGCTACCTTTTAATAAGACTGTTGGCATCCTGATTTAGAAGATAGGATTTTAAATGTCAAGTCCATACAAATGTGTTCATTTGTCCAGCCATGTAGCATATAAATATTCACATCTCATTACATCCATAGGTATAGATGCACATGTTTCTGTATACTCATGCATGCATTTATGTATGTGCAGTTCTTTCTTTTTACAGATGCACACCAATGTAGCTAAATTTTCAAGGAGTTTTACCAGCCTGGGCTACATTAAATTAGGATAAGAAAAAATGGACAAACAAACCACTTACAGTGTTCTGCCAGGTCTGGGCTTGTGCACAGCATTCCACTTACACCTGCTCTCTGGCCCAGGACTAAGCCACTGAGCTGTATCTGAAATGTTTGCAGCAACACTAATATCAACATTTGGTGATGAGAACTTGATCCTCCTTGAGAAAGCTCAGCATCTTGCAGAATCGGGCCCTGAGATGGCTGAAAGTAATTTAGTCACTTGAGAAATGAGAGGACTCTGCTTCATTGCTCAGTCTCCCTTTTCCAGCTACTCCACTGCTGCAGCTGCTTTGCACTTCATTGTTGCACTTCGTAGTAATTTTGTTCCTGGAAACTAACATGTAGGAAAGCAGAGGATGATGTGTATCTGTTACTTTGGTTAGAGAAAAAGACACACCGGTGGGCTTTCCCCTCCTTCCTATTCCATTCTTCATAAAGCCAATTAAGTACATTAGGACTTCAGAGATGTCTCACACAGAGGCCATTTCAGATAAGATGACTCAAACATGGGCAGAGAAGCCCATGCGCTTGCTTATTCCTCCCCTCCTGCCATGCCAAACAAAGCTTTATCTGGCGGAAGGGAAGGGGAGGGGAGGGAAAGGAAGGGAGGGGGAGGGGGAGGGGAGAGAAAAGAGAAATTGCTTTGCCAGGATTTCACCGCAAAAGATAAAGCAACGTAAAGGGAACACAGCTAATGAGTCATTACACATCTCATCACGCAGAAACACTCTCAGGTAATCATGTATCATGCAAACAGCCAGCATGAGGCCAAAGGGCTGTTGTTGACCACGGTCGAGGAAGAATGTCACCAATACTAATTTCAATATGAATGGCTTTACAAAATTGCTCGGTTAGAGTTCTGGTTATGGGGCTGGCCTCACATATTCCTCTTCACGTGACAGGGATATCATTCCAAGATTGCTTTGTCTTCACCGGACGCTACTTCCCATAAAGTCTTCCAAAAGAAGTGGTGAAGAATCACCATATCCAAACTGTCATTTATTTATTCTTCCTTGTCTGTCCCCTCCTCCCATCAAAAAAATAACCAGCTACATACCTTCGCAATGCTCTGCCTGGAAAAATAGCACCTGTTGCATGTGTAACCTCATCTCTAGTTTGCTGTGGGTTATTACCTCATACTGTGATTCATTGATTTTAATCTATGTAAAAAGAATCACCATGCGTAAACCCCAGGATGACTGCAGAAGGGTGTAGGGGTCAAAGAAAGAGATTCAGCTGCACAATTAATTGTCTTGAATTAATTCTTATCAAGAGTACTGCAATAAATATTATTTTTTTCTTAGCTGTTGGGTTGATTCAACTCCTGTCAAAAACCTTCAAGTCTGACAGCAAATTCTACACACTCTTCAGAAGCCCTGTGAAGGCAGTATGTCACACAGACACAAGCAGGGTGTGAAAAACCTCCCTTGGTGGGACTTTGCCATTTCTTACCCTTAGGATGTCTGTGACTGAAAAGCAGGTTTTTCAGCCTCACACTGAAACCATGCAGCACAAGTAAAATAGGCAGGATTCAAATCTTCGGTATTGTTCCCAGTCAGGAAAGGACAAAAGACTTTAGAAAAACAGGAGAGAAGATTAATTTGAAGTAGAGTATTTGGGATTTTTTTAAACTTGTTTCCCTAATGTTCTTCCTTGTAAACAGGGTTGATTAAATATTAACCTTTTTAGATGTGACATTAGACCTCTTTCTATTTAGCTTTAGAGAAGATATTCCAATTTCTACAAACAGGAAATACCAATCAATCTTTCATGCAGTTTTGGGGTTTTTTTTGAGTAGTTGGATTTTTTTTCTTTTTAGAAGAACTGGCAGAAGGTGTGACTCATGTTTAAGATTAAACTATTTTTGTTTTTTCTTGTCTATGTACTTTTACTTTGCCACAGCGGCAATAGTGTTTAACCTCAGTGCGTGATAATCCTCCATATGGCATGAACAGGTATATGCTGCATTTCTAACATTTCAGACAAATATAGAGCACCTAAGTCCTAGCAGCTTCCTAAAACCTTTGGAGATTCAAGCTACTATTTTCCATGCTTCAGCTAGAGTTATGCTAGAGTATGTTGGGTCTACATAGCCAGCCTTATGAGATGGAGGTGAAAGAGGTGCATGGGAATGACTTTTATTGTTGATACATATATTGTTGGAAAAGTACTGGTAAGCCTAAAAGTTACAGTAAAAGGACAGGAGGTTGGGGGAAGGAGCTTAATGAGGACAGTTTTATTTTTCCTTACCTCATACCAGCTTCTTAACTGGTATAAGTTAAGGTAACACCACTGATATCAATAGATATGTATCAATTCATATCACTTGAGAATTTGGCCAGTTCTTTATGATTGTTGTAAATGAGCCTGTAAAATAAATCAGGCGTTTTGGTCTCATTCTTTCCCTCTATCCTGTCCCAGTATCTGTAGAGCTACATATTCAGCTACTTTACCTCTACTTTACATAGACCAGCTCTAGTGTAACAGTGATTAATTAAATGGCTCCAAAGAAAAACACAAATAAGGGACTTTGAAACATCCAGGAACCCACAGCAGAAACCAGGTGTGCATGTGGATCGTATTTTGTGTAGGGTGGGATAACAGGTCTCTTGAGCTGCAGCAGTAAACTGTGACTGCCAGGTTCTTGTGCAGAGCATGAGGCACTGTGATTGTTGTCAGTGTTTCCTGTGCAGGGCGGTCTTTTCCAAATGAAAAAGAAGTTAGCAAAAAATGAATGTTTAAAAAAAAATTACAAAAAGCAAAAAGGAAGGAAGAAAGGAACAAAGGAAGGAAGGTTAGGGGAGTAAGAGTAAGAAGAAATTGCATGGTCCATCAGATGAAATATTCCCGTTTGCACTCGCTCACTGTGTTCTGCAAGTCAATGTCAGCTTTAAAGGAGCTCTCGAGGTTTTCTGGGTATTCCTTCTCCTTTGTCTGGCTACTTCGATGTGCTTGTTTGTGCTGATAAAGGAATCTGCTCATGATGGCAATGATGCAAAAGATGATGAATATCACAACTGCTATTACACCTGAAGAGGGGTAAAAACGGAAGGATAGAAAGAGTAAAAACCAAAACAAAACCCCCAATTACCTCAAAAATACATTACCAATGCACAACAGCTAGCGGATATGTTAGATCAGTTCATTTCAGTCTGTACACAATCATCTGCCTCTATCATACTCTCCCTAGTAGTTTTTATTTCTATTTTGTCACCTTAAGTAAGACTTAAAGCAGCACACACTGATGTAATTGACCTTCTATTTTCAGTCAAATTCTACTTTCACTGGAAATAAAGTTGAGTCAGTGCGTTTGTTTTTAAAAAACTACATCTGTATGCTCATACAAATTCCTGCTCTGTTGTATTTCCTTCTGTATTATCTCTGGAAACCTTGCATATGAGCCTTGTACTCTTTGGTTTATAGCTTCTAGATATTATCAAAGGCAGCTCCCTACAGGGCATCCTATAAAATAAACAAAGATAAATTGCCTTCCAGGTTGTTAAAGGAAAATGAAAACCATACATGAAGCTATAAGGACAACTTTCCCTAGTATATAAATGTTTCCATATGACCTAGCGAGTTCCACACCCCCACCAGCTTGCAAAGAAAGAGCTCAAGGATATGTGAATACTGTGCTGAGGCTCTCATCAGAGTGGTAGTTAGCCGGGTCTTAGATCACAAAATCACATGGAATCAGAGAATGGTTGAGGTTGGAAGGGACCTCTGGAGGTCATCTTGTCCAACTCCCCTGCTCAAGCAGGCAGATAGACAGACTTTAGTTATATTTTAGAAGACTCGGGTTCTTGATGAACGATAATGCCTTTTTTTGGGTGATATCTAACATCACATGCCGCCACTATTGGCTTCATCCACAAATCAGGTGCCTATCTAGGTAGCTTGATACAGATATGTGCTAATAAATACAGCAAATACTAGACCTGCATTAGACTACAAAAAACTTGAACTGGATTTTATGGGGCCCAGATTTAAAGTACCCTAGATGCTTGCCTTGACAGAATTATTTTTCAGTTGTAATCTTTAAAAATGAAGTTACCTCCAATCACAGCTGAATCGCTCCTGACTGCATTGGTGAGAGGCTCTCTTTCGTCTGTCTTCCCAAAAGGATCTGCAGTTGGTTAAACAAAACAGGACTTATTTTTTGTATCAACTATATTCATTTTCTCTGTGGCTTAGACAGAAGCACCCTCTTACCCTCACAAATTGTAATCTGTTTCCAAAAGATGTGATTTGGGGGACTGGAGAATCGAACCAGAAAGCTCTCTGAAAGATAAAATGAGCTTGCAGGACAATTTTCTTCTACATCTTCAGGAACAAAGTCTGTTAAGGGTATATTTAAAAGGAAACAGAAAGGCTCACACTAACATCTGAATGTGTTGTCTCAGTTTATCGGTAGAAGAATCAGAGAAGACATTTGAACTAAATAGCCCATTGGGAGCTTTTCTCAGTCAGAGCTTTTTTTTTTCCTTCTTTTTCTTTTTTTTTTTTTTGATACCTAAGAAACCATATCAGAAAGAAGCAAAAGGAAAGGAAAGGAAGGCTAGACAGATTTAGACCTGACCGACATTTGTAGATGTGGATATACAAGTAAAAATCAATCCCATAAAGAGAAGCAGTCTCTGCTTGGGACAGCTGCTTGGAAGGGATATTTTTCTCTCCATTGCAGAAATGCAGTGGTCAAATTGGATTCAAAACAGAGAGGGGTCAGAAATGAATTCCTATATTAAAGGCTCCTTGATGTTGGAGCTCTCTTGTACCCTATCTATAAATGACTACCATCGAGACACTGGGCCAAACAGTCTACATGCTGGCAGTTTCAAATTCAGATCCAAATCTGAGAGGTCAAGCCCTCCCTGAAGTCAGTGGAGTTATGGCAGTGTACCTATTGTAGTCCTGCATGTTTCAGAAAATGCTGTGTTTTCTACTGCTAGCTGAATCCAGCTTTCTGCACCTTCACTTTTCTTTTTCCTTTCAGTTCACCCTCTCCTTTGACGAGATTCCTCTCTGTGTTTCGCTCCTTTACAAGCCTTCAGGCTATCATATAGATGATGTATGTGGGAGTTACAGATGACTGTCTCTGCTATATATTATACCGCTTTGCCAAACTGATCTTTCCAATGCAAGCGGTGGAAGCCTAACTGAGAAATTCGGTGTTGCAAGGTTTATTGTAATTGAACATCCTTGCTTCAGTAGCTGACTCAGCCGCGTTTTGATGTATCATTGCCCAAGAAGATGTTTTTTATTGAAACAAGCAACAATTTCATATTTGTGTATCAGGAGGTTCTGATTTTGTAATGATGGTGGCTTTGGGCTATTTAGGTTCTTAAAGGGGACACTTTTTCCTTAATCTCTACATCACTGATACCAGCCCCAAAGACGTGCAGAAGGCATCAGACTCAAAGAGGCTTTCATGTTTGAAAAGATGCAATTCCACTGCTAGTTTTAAGGGTGGAAGGATTTCTCATCAAACACATCCATACTGAAAAGTCAGGGCTCCCCATATCTGCAGTTCATTGACTGAGCTACAGGCACAAAAGGGACTTCTGGGGCCAACTGAACACCTCCAGTACACCCATTATCAACGTGAATGGTAATTGCAATGACAGATTTGGACACTCAGGTTGAGACCTTGTCGTGGTTTAACCCCAGTCGGCAACCAAGCACCACGCAGCTGCTCGCTCACCCTCCCCGCCCCCGGTGGAATGGGGGAGAGAATCAGAAGGGCAAAAGTAAGAAAACTTGTGGGTTGTGATAAGAACAGTTTAATGATTGAAATAAAATTATTATTATTATTATTAATAATGTAATGAAAATTAAAACAACAAAAAAAGAGAGAGAAACAAAACCCAGGAAAAACAAGTGATGCAACCGCTCACCACCTGCTGACCAATGAACAGTCAGTCCCCGAGCAGCAATCACTGCCCCCTGGCCAACTGCCCCCAGTTTATGTACTAAGCATGATGTCACATGGTATGGAATATCCCTTTGGGCAGTTTGGGTCAGCTGTCCTGCTGTGCCCCCTCCCAGCTTCTTGTGCACCTCCTCGCTGGCAGGGCATGGGAAGCTGAAAAGTCCTTGACTTAGTATAAGCACTGCTTAGCAACAACTAAAACATCAGCATGTTATCACATTATTCTCACACTAAATCCAAAACACAGCACTGTACCAGCTACTATAAGGAAAATTAACTCTACCCCAGTCGAAACCAGGACAGACCTATTTACAAGAGGCCCCTTGCTTGGATATTGGGTGCCTATAGTGATGTTGCCAAGAAACAAATAGTCATGGCAATGCTTCATCTCATTTATTACATCTGCGGGACTGGAATGGGGATAAAAATTGTTGTTTTACACATAAATACAGATAGCATCATAGAAAACGTTAGGCTGGAAGGGAAATCTGGAGGTTATTTAGCCTAATCTCAAGCCTTTGGAGCCTAAGCTGAAAGCAGGGCCAAATTCAAAGTTAGATCAAGGTTGCTCATAATTTTGTACATCATGGGTAGGTTAATCTCCTTTATTTTTCAGTATCTCAGAGTTAGTCATATAAATCAAAACGAGTAATTTAGGCTCTTTTTATTTAGTCAGACAGAGGAGAAGAACCAACAGGTACTTTATACCCTAAGATGGCTGTCAAAGATGGATAGTGTGATTTGCCTATTTCTTTCCACAGACGAGAAGAAGGGATTAATCATTATTTTAGACTCAAGATGATTTAACTTTCAGATACTGGAAGTTTCGTGAGATATTTTCTACCCCAGTCCTCAGGTGGCACCAGTGAAATCAGTTAAAATAATAAAAAAAATCACATCTGTTGAACATCAGTCCTCCTGTACTAGAGAAAAATCTCCAGCTGGTATTTGGTGCATGGTATTAGTCAAACAGAATCATGAAAGACTATTAACTATGTATGAAAAAAGCATGAAATTTAATTTCTACCTTAAAAATTACATAAGACGTCATTCATGCCTAAAAGATTATGTAAGATCTGACACTAAATGCTATTAAAGTTCCACTTTTGGGCAATTGTTACCAGAATTTAAGCACTGAGAGGAAACCAGAACAAATGCTGGAGATCAGTTTCAGAATGAAGGCCAACAGACATAGGCATTAAGAATTATGTTTTGCCTGAGAAATAAAATCAGGATACAAGGAGAGGAGGCTTTGTTACAGCGGAGCAGATGGCATGTGACAGCAGAACCATCTCCAGTGGTGTCCTGGTTTCGGCTGGGATAGAGTTAATTTTCTTCCTCGTAGCTGGTAGTGCTGTGTTTTGGATTTAGTCTGAGAATAATGTTGATAACACACCGATGTTTTAGTTGTTGCTAAGTAGTGCTTACCCTAGTCAAGGACTTTTCAGCTTCTCATGCCCTGCCAGCGAGAAGCTGGGAGGGGGCACAGCCAGGACAGCTGACCCAAACTGGCCAAAGGGATATTCCATACCATGTGACATCATGCCCAGTACATAAACTGGGGGGAGTTGGCCAGTGGGTGGTGACTGTTACTCGGGAACTGGTTGGACATCGGTCGGCGGGTGGTGAGCAATTGCATTATGCATCACTTGCTTTGTATATTCTTTTGTCATTATTACTATTTTGCCTTCCTTTTCTGTCCTATTAAACTGTCTTTATCTCAACCCATGAATTTTACTTTTTTTTTTCCCTGATTCTCTCCCCCATCCCACTAAGCGGGGGGTGAGTGAGCAAACAGCTGTGTGGTGTTTAGCTGCCTGCTGGATTAAACCACAAGTGGGAACATAATAAACTCTGAAGCCAAGGAAAAGCAATACTGTGTTTCATATGAGACCTTAACAGAACATCCTCCTCCTTTTAGATAAAACTGATGACATTACAGTGTGAATCACTAAGGTTGGAAGCATTGCTGAGGGTGGAAGGCCCCTCTGGAAATCATCTAGTTCAAACCCCTCCTCAAATCAGAGTCTATTACAGCAAGTTTCTCAGGGCTGTATTCATTTGGGTTTTGAATATATCCAAGGACGAAGACTCCACAACCTCTATGGGCCTCCTGCCACCTTTGCTAGATTTTCTGCTCACTGGGATGGACCATTCTTGGTCTTGGAGGTGGTGATCCTTGAACCAGCTCTCCTGGACACCTCTTCTCACCAGGGCTGTATCCCATGGGATTCTTCCAAGCAGGTCCATGACCAGGTCAAAGGTTGTTCTTCTGAAGTCTGGGGTTGCAGTCATGCTTTCTGCTTTTTTTCCTTCCTCTCAGGATCCTGAACTCCACCATCTCATAGTTGCTACAGCCAAGGCTGTCCCGGCCACATCCCTGGCCAGTTCCTCCTTGTTTGGAAACATCAGGTCCAGCACAACAGTGAGACAGGGACTTGCACTGTTTAAGCTGCCTTTTAGAAGCATATTTTTTCTATGTTGTTTCTGACTTATGAAAGTCTTTGGCGTTTTTTACTTTAAATGCATGAAGACCTGCTCTTCAGCTGGAGTAGACAGCTCAAGACTCCACCATTCACACAGCTGAATCTGCTCTGGCATTTACAGTATTTTAATATAAAAAAAATAGCATAGTAAAAGTCCATTATCTCTATGCCATCAGTGTAGAGTTCAGAATACCAAAACCTCCACATGTGCCTCAGCAATGAAGAATGTGATTTGCAGATCTTTGTTAAATATAAAAATCACAGTAAGTCACTTTTCATTCTGTGTTTCTTAATCAGAAAGAGTG
>NW_008824762.1:263594-281789 GCF_000699105.1 Pygoscelis adeliae | reverse complement strand
AGTGAATGGATTTTATTCCGTATCTGTCTACTAGGAAACTTTCTTGAAGACAATAAGTATTCCTCTCTGAAGGAAAGAGCTTCAACTGTTTTCAAGTTATAAATATAGAAAGCTTTTTTCACACATTTAAAGAGAGATTTCCTAGAGGGCTTTTTTGTTGTATCTGTACATTAGAAAATTGACACAGATGCGTACAGTCAACTTTGAAGTTCTATTTTTCTTCTCAGACTCTCAATAATGAGAAATTGGGAACTGATGAATTGAGATATGAGCAGTAAATTTGAAAGTTAATCCTTAACTCTGTCTTCTTTTTATTTCTTAAAATATGTCCTTTCCACGTATAAATGTAATTCTCAAGTATATCTATACAAAGTATAATTTGCTACAAATTGGAATTTTTTTTAAAAAGAATCTACCGCCCAGTGCTCTTACTATAGCATATAAAGACATGAAGTCTTCAGAACTAAATTGGTCTAAAGATCTTATTTAGGCTTTAATCAAATCCAGTGTGAATAGTGAGGCAGTAGTGTCAGTTAATTCATTGTATTGAGCAGAAATCATATTTTAAAGCACAGAGTGGCAAAGACAGGGATGAGCTTTTATAATAATCCTGCATTTCTGATGTAACAGTGCTAAACCTTGACAATAGAGTGCAACTGATTGTAATATTTAAGTCCAAAGATGTTACACTCTGCTTTGTGTTCTGTCCTGCAGTTCTGAGCCTCAGGTTTTACTGCTTTCTAAACTCTTTAGAAAAATTAGATCATCGAGGTGACAGATCACAGGGCAAGGAGTTCATATTTTCAGTATCATTGCCCATTCGGTATTTACAAGACACATTTCTTCTGTGCATCAGAGCAGATACCTTAGACAGCTCTGGGTGGTGAGAAGAAAGCTGCGGGGTGGGGAGAAGCATACACACACTGGCGGCCGCTCTCTGCAGAGTAATCAGCAGCCTTTTTCCCTATGCAGAATGCTAATAGCATCATTTGTCTTCTGCTGAATATCTTAGGCAGTAGCTGCAGGAAATGGGGATTTGATGCAAGTACAAATGTCAAAGGAATCATATTATGATCTAAAACAGGGTTTTATTAGTTATCAGAAAAGAGAAAGTGGCTTCATAGGTCAAGGGGCAAAAAATAGCCCTTAATTTGTACCCCTTTCTGGTCATTAAGAATTCTGCCACTCCACTGGTGACTAAAACAGCAACTTGATTGCCCCTATTCCTGGTGACAACACTTCCAGCTGCTCCGAGTTTCCTTCTCTGCATACAAATTCCAATATACAAAATACTTAAGATTTCCAGAGGACAGTTTCAGGAATGCAAAAGATAAACAAACTATTGGGATCATCTTACTGGTACCGCTCCTTCTCTTCAGCCTGAGAGAATAAAGTACACGCATTCAATGGAAGTTGCACACATGTGTGGAGGGGTCTGTACAAGGAGTTTTTGTTTGTTTCTGCTAGGGCGGGAACAAATTCGACATGTTTGTTATATGACTCCTATTGCTTCACCACCACTGGGATACGGAATCTGTGTAACATTTATGTTCTCCTTTGAGATCTGCAGCACTGGAGCTATCTAGAGTGGATAGGAATGGCAAATCAGGTGCATAATCATATTTCCAATGCTGTTTCCACTATGGTTTTGGGACTTTTTTGTTTGTTCTAGGCATGTTTTAGGCAATCCAGGAACTTAGTCTGAAAACTGTTTTAGTACAATGACTTTCAAAGGGGTCTTGGCTAATCCTAATGCCCATCCCCAACACTCCTAATTCTGAGAGAAAAGGCAACTTCCCAGTTCCAATATTTATACTATCACAATTGCTTACAGCAAAAAGGAAGGAAACCTCACTCTACAGTATCCTTCAAATTCCCCATTCCCCTCTTGGCAGGACATACCTGATGAGGAATATATCGTGGTTACTGTGTTCGCATCAGCTTCCATTATGGATGTGCAGCTGGATTCAGTCAAGGAGCCTTTGACAGTCACGGGAGCAATGCTGGGATGGCGTAAGGCAGCTTTCAGGGGAGCAATGTGGTTGTACTGAACAGAGGACAGGCAGCCAGTGAAACCATAGACATTTGCCTTTGAGACTTCAGGGTCCAGTGACAAACTATCTGCAGTACAACAGAAAAACACTCCAGGAATTATCTGGTTTAGGAAGGCATTAAGAAAATGAATCCTTTTTTGCCTTACCCATCCTTTTTACTTCTCTTCAACCAATCTCAACTGTTCACGTTCTCCTTCAGCAGCCTACAAGTTCTCCCTGGCTTGGCCCATGAGGTTCCCATCCCAGTCCTTCCTCTACAATGCTACTTACATTGAAACAAGTTGGCTTGGACATAAAAGCCTGCATTGTGCTTCTTTCCTCAACCATTTTCTCTACTGTCTGGACAATATCTAACACATCATGGGTGCTAACCATGGCAATAACAACAATAATAATAATAAACAGTAAAAATAGCAACACTGAATATCACAGGATCCTGGGGATGATGCTCTTTAACTTTTTTGCATCAGTTTCACAGATATGGACCGTATCTTCAAGGCATTCTACCTCCTCCACTCTTTTAATGAAGGAGCCTGCTCTCTATTGTCTATCATACAACGCTTCATGTGGCCTAATATTGAATGGCTTGCTAATATAGGCTTCCACCCTTCTTCAGGAGTTTATTTTTCAACTTAATTCTTCTGATGCACCCAATCATGTTACTACATTTTTATAATCAGAGTTCCTAGGAATCTTCCTAGTTATGAGCTAGCAGGCTCTCACTCTGCTAGCCCCATTCCACTAGTAAAATAAGAAGCAAAACTATACCTCTTTTTATCTAAATCAAAACCAAAACCAGTATCTCCATGCTCTTTTCCAGCCTGAAGATGAGATAGATAGTGCAATTAATTTATCTGTTGGTCTGTGTTCATTTAAATTTCACAAAGAGAAAGCCAATTCAAAGGTAAGTGTTTTTTATTTAGTTCCAAATGTTTTAATATCAAAGATTGCTCGGGAAAGTCAGTGAAGGACAGTGAAGCCATCTTATCTTTCCTCCAAGCTCTCATTTACTTTCCAGAAATTGAAATTCATACTGCTCAGAGGTCTGTAATATGATGTGCCTTATATCTAGGTCGATCAAACAAGCAAAAAACCACAAATGCACACATATATAGTATCAAAACTTATTCAAAGTCTTAAAAATTACCTGCTAATGAAAAAAACTTCTAGCATTGAAAGATTTGGAAATACTTCCAATGACATTGGAAAATAAGGATTCCCAGGTTTTCAAGTTTATTTCAAAGCTTGAAAGAGTAAGTTGGTAAACTTTAAAATAAGGTCCAATTTTTCCACTATCATTCAAATACAATGATTTTACAAGCTCTCAGCCAAAAGGATTTAGAAAAAAAAGTAGACCTCCTCTTACAACTGACATTGCTACCTGAATTACATAAACTTCTTTTACACATAAGAAAATACAGAGAAATCTCAAAACTAGCCCAAATGACACAGTAATTTTGTGCTCAAGGTCTGTGACCGTTATGTCATGTAGTCAGAGGGAATTAGCCAAGAAAGATTTCTAATTATGTTTGAATGTCTTCTTGGAAGTATAATGTGGAAGAGTTTGGCTGCTTCTCAGCAAAGAAAGGTACGCTGTGAGCTTGCTCTACAAGGAGTCCTACAGGAGAGATGCTCAGTCTGCAGAGCTGTCCTGGGGACAACCTCTGGGCTGTGAGTAACTGCACGAAAGAGAGATGGGAAGGGAACCGTGAGGCTTTGCCACTGGAAAAGCTGTAGCCTTACGGAGGTTCACGTTTGTTCTTCTCAAAGTGTGCAGGAATTGGCTGCATTCAGGTTTTTAATGAAATTGCAGCAGGGGTGTTATAAAACAGACAAATAATTGTATCCAAGTTTCTGCAAGAAGGCTTATATAAAACTAAAAGACTGATTTACAGTATTTGCCATCTTTGGTGAATTTATAAAACCCTTTGTAAACATTCCTACTCTCAGCCTTTCCTGTTTTCTTAGCTCTGACACAAAAGGTGGATTTGTTGTTATCTTTTAGACGTCAGGCAATCTAAATTGCTCTGTTCTGCCCCAATGTGCAAAAGGTAAAGCCTAAGAAATAGTGAATTCCTTTTTCATGGTACAGCAATTTGAAAAGTCCAAGATACAGTACTTTTGAAGGCTTTTTTAGAAAGTCAAATTAAGGGCCAATTCCAGGAGTCTTTTGTCAAAGTAAGCTTTGCATGAATGAGAACTAGGAGATTTGTTGTTGAAAGGCTTTGAAATTTGAAAGAAAGAAATCAAAGAACAAACCAAAACCAACCCCAGAGTCCTCTGGTAAAAATCTCACGTGCACAGATACAGTTTGCTTTTTTATATAGCTTTAGGTGCATGCCTTATGTCTTTCAGAAAGTGGGGCTCTCAACAAGACCTGCGCAATTTGGATGTGAATGACTTGTACTGCCCTCTGAATTCTTGAGTGGATAACGTAAATCTGTGATTATGACATGGTTACCTCTGTGAAAGGCTTATTAAAGGCCACTCTGTCACTTGAAGTCTTTAAATCACGGTAAAATGTTTTTCCAAAAGATATTTTCATTATGTGACACGGTGCTCAGTAAGAGAAGCAACTCGGTGAAGTTTCAAGGTCTGTGTTGAAGCAAGGTCATATGAAACGTCAGTGGCCTTCCTCTGACCCGGTTACGCTGTGAATCTTTCCATGCATTTGACTGGCCTGGAAAATCACACTGAATTGCTGATGATGGCTTGGTTTGATCTTCTGACATTTTAGCATTGTGTTTCTGTTCTCGATACTGGAGACCGAGTTACTTTGGATGATTTCTACGTGGGGGGTGAAAAGGCAATCTTTTTCGGCTTTTGAGTAATTTAACTGTTCATTCCCCACAACTTAAGTTCACCTGTATTTTTAGGAAGTAATATTTAAGCTTTGTCTGCTGAGTTGTGCATAAGTTGGTCTGGCTTCTTGCTGGGTTCTCTAGCTGCTCCCTGGAAGCTGTCTGCAATGTCATAGCTCAGTAACTTTTGTGTCGGTTTTGCTTTCCTGCTTTCCATGTATTTGCAATGGCTTTCCGCGATAATGAGGATTAAGTCTAACATGTAGTTGTATTTTTCAAACTTTGTTGATTGTATCAAGATAATTTATCTGCTGATTCATTCCTATTCACCAAAACAGACATCCTGTTCCACTGCTGTTTCTTTGTGCACCTCTGCCATATACAACACACTTATTTTAAGATCTTAAATAAATAAAGCAATTTTAAGTCCTAATACCTCAGTAATGGGGAATTAATTTTCATCATAAATAGAATTCTGCCAGAATTCTCTAGGACCAAGCATTAAGCTGCTCAGAAATGTATCAGCAAATTGACATAGTAAACAATAACTAATATGACAGGTAACAGGAATCAAAGAGAAATCAAAAGTTATTTGTGTGCAGGGAGAGTGGCTCAAAAGACCTTCTTTCTAAAGATGAAAATGGGACCATAAACATTATCCAATATCTTTTTGTTCTTTCTTTATAAACATTAATTTCATGTTACTCAGAAACTTAAATCTTAGGCCAAAGTTTACTTGTGTGCTCACTTACATCCAGGAAGGCCCATCATGGATTTCCTTAATTGAAATTTATTTTTAACATCAGTGAGAGCAGACATAGCCTGTTTTAAATGTTTATGCCATAGTTAATTAATTAACCTAAGTGAATCGCTGGTAGATGCGCTGGTTGTCATTTTTTTGAGTCTGAGAAATAGAAAGATTATTTTTGTGGGAGTTAATGATGTGTATCCATCACCCCATTTTGCCAAGGTGCTGAACAGCACTGGCAAGATTACTTCTTAGGCATTGTCACTAGATTTGAGCCCATGACCTTGAAGTAAAAGACTCTTGTAGTCTCCACACTGCACCTGTCTCAGAAGGGTTGACTAGCCCGTACTGTGTAGTTACCTCGAAAAATATGGTGCTATGTCCTTCAACAACCTCAGTAAACATTGCTGATATTAATCATTAATTTAGAAAGGGCAGAAAGCATATCTTGGATTAGACTGGAGCCCACAAAAAGCACAGAAATTTTTCCTGGTTAGAACCATTGAGCTCAACCAGTTTGGCTCTTGCTTAAGAAAAGTATGAGTTTGAACAGGAGACCGGCTCCAGGCATTCAATGCACCTACAAGACACTTCTGAAAAAGCAAGGGACAGCAAGAGCAAACAGAGTAAAGGTACTTTTTCTCACAAGTTTTCCCAGGAGTGAGCAGAATGCGCCAGGAATTGCTTGCCGGCAATTGAACATTTCGTGCCAAGTGGAACATTTGGGAATTTTTGTTTCATTAGGCTTAGTGGAGATAATTTCAAACATGCATTTAGTATGTTTTCTTAAAGACAGTTTGTCATCAAAAATGAAGCACTGCTTCGAGTTGCAATGTGAAATTTGTTACATGTCACAGTTTTTGACATTTGACTCCTAATCTGTCACAACACAGCCAGCCCTATGTGATTTTGCATGGGCTAAAAATATAATCTAAAAAAGAAGAAAATATGCAAGAAGATGGAGAGACGATGTGCAAAAGAATACATGCTTTTCTCAGGAGCAGATGGCTAAAATCAATTCAAGTAGCAAGAATTCAGAGTAAAAATAAAATTTCTAGGTAGAAGTAGATGACCTTGGACACTTATTTAGGCACTATTATCATCAAGAAAACAGGGATTTAAGCATGGTGTTATGATCATATGGTAAATGATTTTGCTGGGGAAAAAGTCTGAATAGATTTGGTCTCTTTCTGATAGAGACATGATGGCATTATTGTCTTAGACCTTGGATTGCTTGAAGTGCCTGGGGTAGCCAAGCTTTGCTTATTTCAGCTGCTGCCATCTTGGTCCCAAATACCTCTCCCCTTTTATCCTAAGTAGTAATTTCCATTTTCCTTAATGCTTTACTAGGCTATTAGGAGGAAAAACAATGACTTTTAAAGGTGCCTTATAATGTGCCCAAGAGATCTTTTTCTGGGGTATGGTCCTTGTAAGAAATAGGTACTTAGGGCAAGAAGAGTCTGCAATAAAGAAAAGAGCTTTGCAGTGACCAGAAAAGTCCAGCCAATATCTCTTGCAGCCATTGCTGTATTGTTTAAAATGCTAGAGCACAATATTTCAAGACTGCGACTTTAAAATTCTCAAGCAAATTGTGATCTTGTGAGCTTAAAAAAGGGAATGACTTTCCACCAAAAAAACAGACTTAAGGCTTTTCTACAGAAATTCTCTAAAAGGAGATGCTTCTTTAGGGAAGATTTTGTATCTCAGAGTTAATGCCAACTTACCCCTTCTGATTTAATTATCCTGTTATCAGCTCCCCCAATATAATATCACTCTTGGATTAATTGCTCTGTGTCCTGGTTTCGGCAGGGATAGAGTTAATTTCCTTCCTAGTAGCTGGTACAGTGCTGTGGTTTGGATTTAGGATGAGAACAAAGTTGATAACACACTGATGTTTTAGTTGTTGCTGAGTAGTGCTTGCACTAGTCAAGGACTTTTCAGCTTCCCATGCTCTATCGACTGAGAAGGCTGGAGGTGCACAAGAAGCTGGGAGGGGGCACAGCCAGGACAGCTGACCCAAACTGGCCAAAGGGACATTCCATACCATGTGACGTCATGCTCAGTACATAAACTGGGGGAAAGCTGGCTGGGGGGGCCGCTGCTCGGGGACTGGCTGGGCATCGGTCGGTGGGTGGTGAGCAATTGCACTGTGCATCACTTGCTTTGTGTATTATTATTATTATTACTACATTATTATTATTGTTATTATTATTTTATTTCAGTTATTAAACTGTTTTTATCTCAACCCACGAGTTTTTCTCACTTCTACTCTTCCAATTCTCTCCCCCAACCCACCGGGGAGGCGGGGGAGAGGAGTGAGCGAGCGGCTGTGTGGTGCTCAGTTGCCGACTGAGGTTAAACCACAACACTCTGTGATCTCTTCAGTGTATAGATTCCATTTTCTTCTTGTGAACTTTTAATAAGAAAAGCTATTGTAGAAATCATAAGAATTGTACTGCATCTACATAATGATTTTAATAAAATTACTTTCCAGATATACTTTCTTCTACGTACACTTTATATCAGAGCTGAATGATTCAGTGGAAAGACTCCTACAACTTGAGTATGTTTTAGCTCAGGCTTTTTGAGATAAAAGATATTATGATTGTGTGCTAGACTGCACAGTTCTTTACATTGCCAGTGTGGGAAGGTCTGCTAATTCATCACTTTGAAGACACAAGTAAATTAGGTCAATATTAACAGGTGCTAAAGAAATCTTTGCAACCTTTTTCTTGAGAATACTCTTGAACCCCTTTCAATGCTACCCTTTTACTCTGGTATCACTACACAGCTAGTATATTAAATTGCTCAGAAGCAAATATGCAGACAATGGGATTCACTCCTCTGCATCAGTGATTATTTTTCCAGGTACTATAATGGTGAAAGATTTAGGCATGTTGGGGCACAGTAAGAAGTTTTCAAAGATTCATAAGATCAACCCCAAAACAAATAAATGATATTTTCCATTGGGATAGCAGCTTTTTTCTAGTCAAGACCTAAACATGTGCAAATGTGTCTCTGAGATCAGAGAATTACAGAATAATTTAAGTTGAAAGACACCTCTGAAGGTCATGCAGTTCAATCCCTTGTTCAAAGCGGAGCCAGCTTCACAGTTAGGTCAGATTGCCAATAGAGCTCATGTGATTAAATACAGCAGTATGATCTCTGCAAGGAGTACTTAAAGTAAATGAACTGGGACTCTAGTTAAGATTTCACTGAGGATTTGCCATAAACTGTATGACCCACTTGGGGCCTGAATCCAGTACTCACTAAAGTCCATGGAAAAAGTCCCATTGATACTGATGAGCTTTGGATAGGTCCTTTTGTGCCTTGCCTCTATATTTGCTAAGTAAAAATGGCAACGAACTACAGGATTATAATATTTTTCTACTGCTGTTGGATACTGTGAGGATGCATTCAACAAACGTCTGTTGGCTACTTGAATGCTGCTTCTTTTTACTCCCGTGTCTTCAAAGCCACACATATTTAGATTGATCTTTCTAAGGCAGCTATATGGCCCCATTACTGTGGATCTGAACAGCTCACAGCCTTTAATGCTTTTATCCTCCTAGCACCCCTCTGATGTAGGGATGTTCTATTTTCCATGCTTTACTGACAGAGAACAGAGATAGTAAAGCTCAGACTGGTTCTAGTGGGAATAAAATGCCTGCTAACCTTTGTATCTGCACATAAATGGCTTGCCCAAGGTCATTCAAGCAGTCTGTGGCAGAGTGAGTGTCCCTATGTTTTGAATTCCAGGTGTGCCTCCTCTGCCTTAAATGGAGGGATTTTTTCCTGGAATTCAGAGCTGGGTGTAGGACAGACATTGGAAAATATGGCAGATTAGAAAAACATAAAAAAATATCAGAATTTAAGTAGCTTTTGACTAAAGGAATTGTAATAGGGCTGGGGGGGTAGGAGGTGGGGAAGCACTATTATTTAAAAACTGGTCATTGTATAAAAGTGCACTTTTCAAAAGTTCCAGCTGTGCTAAAATAGTTATCATAAGAAAATTTGGTGAGGAAGAGGCTTCAAGCTTTTATGATGTCCTGCTGGAAGCTCGCTTTGAGATTTCTCAGCCAGTGGGAAATGAATGGTGGAGTCAAGAAAGAAGGTGGTATAATCATCTGGATAAGCAGCCAGGATCAGGCTGTTAGAGCAGGCATAAGAGCAGTGGTGTGACAGGAAAGAAGAGGAGAGACAAATTTTCAGAAGAGTATAGCATGGATATGTAGAACACATAGAACAGAGTTTTTTTATATGGTTCTATTTCAGTGGACACTTCAATGTTCCTAATGAATGCTTTTAGGTACCTAAATCTCAGTGGCATCCAAAACAAACACTACATGAAGTCTAGGTCTACTTTGAAGCATGACATGCCTCTGGAAGTTTATGCTTTGCTGAGGGGATGAACAATGACAAGGAAGAACTTGAAGGATATTGGTTTAGGTCACCAGTACTCACCTTCTGGTGAGCCATCATTAAAAGAAGCTATAGTCAACATTTTACCTATATAATAGTATAAATGATGAATGGACATATTTATGTAAGTTCTACATTCTTAAAATTACAAGGTCCAGCTCTCGTCTTGATATAACAAGGCAATACTCTTGACATTGTAGCAGTAGAGATTTTTTTTTTTTTTTTCCCCAGCATGGGACAATGTGCAACCTGAGTAAGTTTGAAGATGATACAAAATTGGGAAGAGCAGTTGGTAGACCAGACAGTTGTGCCACCATTCAGAGGGACATTGACAAGCTGAAGAAATGGGAAAACAGGAACCTCATTAAGTTCAACAAAGGAAATGCAAAGATCTGCACTTGGGCTAGGAATAACCCCATCCACCAACACTGGTTGCGGCTGAGCAGCTGGAAAGCAGCTTTGCAGAGAAAGACATGGGGATCCTGGCAGACAACAAGCTGACCATGAGCCAGAAATGTCCCCTTGTAGCAAAGGCAGCCAACAACATCCTGGCATCCAGAGTTGCCTTGGGAAGAGCATTGCCAGCAGACAGAAGAAGGTAATCTTTGCCCCATACTCTGCAAGAGTGTAACACTACTGGAGTGCTGGGTCCAGTTCTGGGCTCCCCAGTGGAAGAAAGACATGGACTTACTGGGGTGAGTCCAGTGAAGGGCTGCAAAGATGATTAAAGGACTGGAGCATCTTTCATATGAGGAGAAGCTTGACAGAGCTGGGACTGTTCATCCTGGAGAGGAGAAGACTCAGGGGAATTTGTTATTCTGTGAGAGCACAAGGACTCTATTCAGCACAGCTACAGCTGTGGGATAAAACCTGGAAAATGAAATCCTGACATAGAAGAAAAAGTTTGTGGAAATTCACTTAATATATGAAGAAGAAACCAGAGTTAGGATTAGGCTGGAATTAAAGTTACTTGCTGGAATGCATTGTGTGATTCCTGGTACAGCAATAAGATCTCCCACCATCTGGATGGCCAAGTTTATGGCTTTAGTGTCATTATAGAATATGAACTACTGCTATTATTATTACTATTACTAAAACAAAATCCCAATAAACTTCGGGGCAACAGAGAAAGAACAGAAGGATATATCCATTAAAAGCTGTCTGGAGACAAGTCTGTGGTGTTCAGTGGAACTGAATGCCAGACCTCTGGAGATACATTTGGACTTTTTGGCTTTGCAACAACCTTGTACTTGTAAAGTTAATCATATTTTTGTGACTAAATCTAGTTTATCTCCATGATGCTGAGCTGCATGTTGTCAGCTTGCTGGCTACATATCTGAAGGTCTTTGTGCTATGTTCCATCTTGCTGGTTAGAAAAGCCTTGCTTTTTTGATTTGGTATCTATAGCTGGAGCTTTAGGTAGAGGTCATGATGAGCAATGTTCTTTTAGATTTTCAGTACTACAGCTGACCGTTGACAAAATGAGATTTTTAGCTTAGCTCTGACTTGGGCTGAAAAGTGTCAGGTCCCCAAACCCATCCACAAAGGCTTGGAAGATTGCTGCATTCTGAACAAACATTAAATATAATTAAGGGAAAAACCAGTTCCTTCCCTTAATCTACTTAGTAAAACATGATGCAGAATGCACTAATGTCATTACATACTATTATATTGCACAAGTAGACACTAGAGGATGTCTATAGTTTCTGTTTAGCTACCAGTCCCGCAGGCCTTGGGTGCTATTAATAAGACATATAAAATTGTAATAGTAAAACAGATGTCAGGCTTGATATAGAGGTCCAATTCTAATAAGGACTAAAATGTCTATAACCAAGGAAGCATTTAGAATCTTACCGGGAATGAATAAGACTCTTTGATAAAAGTAATACAACATACTTGACAATAAAATAGAGGAGTTCTACTTTCCAAATTTCAGGCAGAGTTTTCCTGGTCTTGTAATGGCTTTGTAGTGTGGAGGGGTAAAAACCAAGAAGGTCCACGCACAGAGCATGCAGGATTGTGGCCTCAGTGCTATATGTAATATAAATATTCCTTGCAGAATTCAAATGGAAAAGGACTGGGAGTGAAAAAAGAGTAGAGAGGATGAAGGCTCACAGTGCTGCTGTTCTTATCGTTAGGAAACAGAGATGGCTTGAGAGGAGCAAGCTGTAGCCAGCAAAAAGATATCATTAGGCTGAGATGCCACCCTGTGCAGCCACACGGACAGTATGAATCACTGTACTGGAGGGAGCAATGGGAGGAGTTAATATTGCTATCAGCGCAAACAAGTAAAGCTGCCGAATTTTTGCATTGATGAGATACACAAATAGGAATATTGGAATACTCAGGCCAACTCTTACAGCTAAACCAGCCAAACATAACCCCAATCCTACTCAACACACGGCACAGGTTAACTCCTGCACTATAACAACTGATGAATAAGGAATATTTTTAGTAGAACCTACCTGTGACCTTGCCCAAGGTGAGTGATTTTATGGCCTTAAAATCAATCTCAGAAAAGTTGTGTTTGAGTTTGAGAACTTGATCAACCTGGAAGAGGTCAATAAAATTAGTTCATTACAACAGCATGTAGACACCCCTAGATCTCTCTGTACTGCAAACTTCTGGGAACGCTCTCAGCTGCAAATCAGTTAATTCTGCCCCCAAGCGTGATTCAGTTTCTAAAGATAGCAAAGTGAATGTGCTTTGATTTTAGCGTGAAAAGCTGAAAGGTACACCAGAATAGTCATATAAAGGGCTTTGAAGAAACCTCCCCTGCAGAAGAGCTTAAAATGTTTGACACTGAAATCCTCCTGCTTCCTACAATCCATGTCTAGTCACTTCAGAATACATTCAAAGGAGGCCTCTCTAGAAATGTATTGTGAAGAATTAGTTGTGTGTAGAAGAAAACCACAGTGCAGCAGACAATAGAAGACTGGTACTTGAGGAAAACCCTGGCTTTTAGCATAAGCCTCCTTCCTAGATAATCAGGCCTACAGACCCTAGCTGCATGCTAACTGTGTTATCATTTTACCACCCAGACATGGAAACTGTAGAGGAAAAAAAAAACTGTGGCGCACCCTGTGTTTCTGTCTCCTTCTCATTCTATTCCTTAACACATGGCTTCTCTGTAGATTCTGCCACCTTTCCCTGTTAAATGACTGCCGCCCAGATCTAGACAATTTGTTTTGTAATATGAACTACTATAATTAGCCTCAGAAGGAAAGCGGAAGGAGCAGTAAGATGGTCGTGTTCTCCCTGCCTTGGAAAAACAAGCGATGCAGGGAAACAAGGCAGAGGAGGGTTCTCGTCTCTCATAAGGTTGTCACATTCAGCATGGCTTGCTTCTAGCAAAGCGACGGCACCGTCATGCATGTGGTGGTTGCACCCTGTGTTCCCTCAGCTTTTCCTTTTCTGTGAGAGGATAAGGCAGCTGGGGTCACATTCTCCCTTGGGGCACATACCCTAAACGAAATTACATTCACAGGTGCTCATTCCTCAGCTGTTTTTCTCCCTTTGGCAGCTTTTTAATGATCCATACTGTATGCTTCCTCTGGGACTACAGATCACACAGACATCCCTAAGCCCCAGAACCACTCCAATGGTCCAGATGAACTTCCGGCCAAAGGTGTTTCCTAATTCACAGATTGTCAGAGACAAGGGAAGGATCACTCAACGGAAAACACCATGGTTGGGCACTCTTTGAAGTAGGGTCTGGATAGAGCTTAGGTCTAACCTAACAGGGTTAGGTCTAACCTAACAGCCCCTAACAGGGCTGTTCTGCTGCTGGACCAGCTTTGGTTGCACCAGATCAATGTGAAACCTTTGCCTCCCGCTGG
Organism: Pygoscelis adeliae; assembly: GCF_000699105.1. Lineage (NCBI taxonomy): Eukaryota > Metazoa > Chordata > Aves > Sphenisciformes > Spheniscidae > Pygoscelis > Pygoscelis adeliae. The sequence continues at coordinate 267,925 of NW_008824762.1, read as the reverse complement.
CCATCAGGCATTGAAATCAGTGGGTCTGTTTGTGGTATGAAGTATTGTTTAACACTCAACATAAGCCATGGCATACCTGAATCACGAGCTCTCTGCCTTCTCTATTAATCTTCACATGGTGCAGCTCTCGGTTGGCAAAATTTCCAGAGTCAATGGTGAAAATGAGGAGCCCATCCTTACTCAGCTTGTATCGGACCTGTAAACTTCCTTAAAAGCAGAGCAAAATTCTACATATAAAACCTGTGTCAATAATGAGATACTGTTCAATACCTTTACACAACATATAACTCATTTTCTTTTTATTACAGTGGAGTAACAAGGTTAAAAAGTCAAGAAAGAGGTTGAAGAGAAATGAAAGAGTTCAAACTGTAATGAAAAGTGTGAAAAAAATAATGCACTGGAAGAGTTTTCCTTCCTACTAGCTAACAAACTCTGCTGTGGAGAAACATAACTTAATTGAGTAACTAAGTATATCAAAGGAGAGCGTGTCTGTCTGCAGGTCAGACATTTAGCATTGCCACGAAAGCTGATCTACCTTAGTCTGTTAAGGATCGCTTCCACCAGAGGGCATGCAGGTCTTGCACTGTTCTATTAAACTAATATTCATGGATTTTACTAGTCCTTTTCATCAAGATGTAACAGACAATGCAGAAGACAGTGACAACTGTGAGAATTATAACTTAATTTCAAACATTTAAAGACCCAGACTCATTATAATTTACATGCAATACAAGAAAAGACATACTGTAAATGATTATACAGAAAAAATATTTTTACTTTGGTGTTCTAACATATTTGAATAAATAAATATAATTCATATAAAATGAATGCCAAACATCTCTTTCAGTCTTTGTATCAAAAAAAGCATTGTGACTTCTGATAAATAACAGTACCATAACAAATCAAAATGCACAAAAACCCAAGGAATCCAATATGAATTTTAATCCTTCCACAAATGACTACAGGGAAAAAAAATGTAAATATACACACACATATATATAATTTAAAAGGAAAAGAACCTATTCTGATAAAATCCTTTCAAGTTTACTTTTCTGGGAATTAAGTAGCAGGGAGAAAAAAACTCTCTGAACTTTTGGAGCTCTTTTTATGCATCAGCAACCCAAATACATGGAACAACAGTGGTACCATAGAGTTAGAAAGCTTTTCTGAGGCTACTTTGTTACTGTCTCCAAGGAGAAAATGAATGCTGACAGCACCACAACCCTGAGCAAAGGGTCCTTCATTTATTCTCTGTTGTGAAAATCGTCACAAAAAACCTCCTATCTCCTTCCATTTCAGCGCTTCTGTTAGCACAAGTCCAAACTATTCCAAGTATCACTAGATTTTGCAGAAGGCTACAGGCAATTGTTACCTATGCTGAATGATAGCACCAACTGACTGTCACTGAAGGATGTGTTCACACTGTTTTTGCTCTAGGACCGGTTTCAGTGTTTGCAGCGGCAATGCTTGTGTGCACATCATGATGCAGCACCAAGCCAGAGAAGCCTGCGGTACACCTGCACGAACTGCTGCATATGCATGGTGCACTACAACGTTATTCAGAGGCAGCTCTGAATCCCAGAAGCAGTCTGACTGTTTAATGAGGTGAACGAGCAGCCCTGCTTGGCTCCTATATTCTGCCGTAGTAATGCTTGCAGGTCTAGAGTTAGTGAGAGAGGACACGGGGCAGTTCTCCTTCACTACCTAGTGTGGACGTACCTGCTCCCTGCAGCCTTCCAAGTCCTCCCTCAATACAGGTCAGCTCTGTTGTCCTACAAGTTACTGTAAAACCACTTTAAAAAGAGCTTAAAACAATGTCTACATTTCCCACAGAGGGGGCATTTTGCCACCTCTACACTACTCACAGTGAAGTTAGCAGTCCTTTCAAATTGGACCCAGAGTCCAGTTAAGATCATCTCTCCTCCTTTTCCCTCACCAGGATGTTTGCTGCTCAGGCTCCTAAGAGCTGCACTTTTTGTAACGTTCAGTATATCCCAGATGGGCACTGTCACTCTCTGAGCTTTGGAGGATAGAAACAAAGCTTCCGAAAACAAGAGGGAAAATGAGAATGAACCGCTAGGATGAAGGCTTTTTAGCTGATTGAGAGGGCTGCTGGATCAGGTGAGCTTTTACAGTGAAAATAAAAAAAAAAAGGAGGTAAAAGGCATTTACTTTCTCACACATAGTCATAGATGTTAGAAGGGAATTTGTGAAGAGGTCAAGGTCAGTAACAACTACTAAATTATTCAGTGTGATATTACAGGTCCTGATTCAGCTGCCGCGAATCATATTGCAAAGCTCCCATCCTCTCATTGCATAGCCAGGACAGGGAGCTACTGTCTATCACCGTTAATGTCACACTTAAAGGTCCAAACTTAAATCACAATCCCATTTTCTGGTACTGAATGAAAGATGTGTCAACAGGGACTAACAGTGTAAACATCTTACAATCACTTTACTCTAGAAAGACATGAGAAAAGAAGCCCAAGTGCAAGGGGGAAGTTAAGGGACCTTCTTCAGACTTGCTCGTTAGGGCAGTGGGAGAGTCGATAAAAAATGGAAAGGTTGCATGACCCTGCACACCACAGCTGAGATGACCACACAGAATAAGCCAAAACTAACATGTGATAGTGTAACAGATTGGTCCAAACTAAAAATCATGTCCCAGCGGAAGTACTTCATAGGCTGCCTCTTACCTGGAGCCTTTGAAAGGGGCGTAATGCAAAAAATGGAACAGGGCCTAGATTTGGTCTGTGACCTTCTACTAGCTGCTTAGTTTGTAAATGTGAAAAAACTTCTCTGCTCTTTTCCAATGCTATGAACACACCAGTATATAAAATATAAATGATACTAGTATATCCAGGTGATCAACATAGCAACCAGCGCATTTGTGTTCAAAGAGAGACAGCAAGATATGCAATCTATCTAGGCTCTCAGCTGCTGCTAACAGGGGTTTATGCATTGACTTCATCAGAGAAGCACTGATTTTAAACCACAAGCCATCTGTTCCATTTGTTGGGAGACAATGGAGGACGTTCTTTTCATTAAAAACAGATCTTACTTTCTATAGTGGTACAATTTTACTTTAATCATTTAAAGTGATCAGTGAATAGCATCTTATTTTATCAAATTGCTTTGAATTCCAATGGCAACTTTTTTTGGATGGCTGCTCTTCAAAACCATTGAATTTAAATTGGTATTTTTCCTGGGGTCAAATTTGCATTAATATAAACCAGAAGTACATGGGCTCATCTCCAGAGGTGTTTTGGAATTTACACCAGCGTAGCTGACAGCTGATTTTGGCTTGCATTCAGTACCGAAACTACTTCTGTTTTCAGAGTACAGAATAATTTGTCTGGCAGATTACATTGCCATTTTTCTACCTGACAGGCAAAATAAATGGATTATTAATTAGGATTATTATTAAGAATTTTTTTTTGTCCTCTGAATTTTGATTATCTGGTCCACTGACTTTCTCCATCACATCAGCCCAGTGTCACTAACTGCAAATAAAAATCTGTGCATAAACCAGCTCTACTCTCCTTATTCTCTATTCTCTCTCTATTTTGCATCATTTTTGCCTCACAATAGGGATTCACACTAATCATGAGCAGTGTAATTTCTGGCAGTCTTGTTGCAGTCATGCCTGTCATCCTCTTTTCAGCTCCCCGTGTCTGAGCATGCACACCTGGAGTGCCATAATGCTCAAGCAATGCACTGCCTGTTGTGTTTTCTTCCTTCTCTAATGTATATGGAATTGCTGGAGGCAATTTCTATTAAGTCCATAAAAGAGGGAGGGAAGGAAACAGAGAGGTATCATGTTTTTGGCCTTGGGCTGGAAAATTTTACTGGGCATATTACCCCAGCAGTGTTAGGTGAGAGTAGATTCACACTTGATTATTACAGTCATCCCTTTCAGCTTCAAATTGTGCAGACTGCAGATCAGCATGGAGATACGCTGTGCTGGCTCCAGAGCAGCCTATAGAGGGGAGCAGGCGTAGTTTAGCCACAGTGTTACAGAGCACAGCATGGCCTCTTTTCGCCACTTCTGGAGGAAATGGGTCCACGTGGGCTGCCATGTTACTGTGATGAGACCACTACCAGTATCAAAGCTGGCTTGCTACACATCACTGTGGTCTTCAATCTGTAATCTGCAGTAGTATAATCCACGACTGTAGGGCTGAATGACATCTCTCTGCTGATATCAAACAGCTACAGAGCCATTTTAACAGGATTCCTGGGGGTCCCCTTGTGCAGAGGGAAGTTCTGGGAAATAGAGACCAAAGGGCAGTATTTATGCCATCCCATGCTGGTGACTACGGGATGACTGA
>NW_008824762.1:220211-263544 GCF_000699105.1 Pygoscelis adeliae | reverse complement strand
AGCGGTGATGGAGGCCAGGGTTAGTACTTGCTAGCAGTACACTAATGATCAGTGTCAGCATAACCAACCTCCAGGCAGCTATGGGAATAGCATGGTGCCTTCAAACTGCTTCTATCTTTTTGCTGAGGACAAGAAAGATGTAGTAGCAGCTCTTAAGTCTAGTGGTAATAAGGACATTAAACTGGTTAGAGATTTCAAAGCGTTCAGCCTGAAGAAGAAAATAATATTCCCAAGCTGCACAGTGTGAAGAAATACCTTGGCCATGATGTTACATATTCTATGTCCAAAACCTTTTCTGATTGAACATGTCAACTTGAGAGTTGTCTTTCTTTTGCCTCTGTCTACAGCAGTGCCTCAGTGGAATGTCAGAAACATCTGGTGGCTTTGTGGCCTATGCCCACTAACTTTACATTCATTCTGGACTGCCAAAGCATGTGTTGAAAATCAAATAGTAATTTTTAAATCATCAGCTGGAAAAGGGAGCATGGGAAAATGTTACAAAGAGTGTTCTAGCTCAGGAAAAGACTTTCTGGCTTGAAAGATCTCACCCAGTGCTAGGTATTTGGCAAAAAGGTTAAAGCAGCTTTGCAGAAAACAAAAAACCGGATACCAGGAATATGGTCTATAAATCCATCATTCATAAGCAAGGGTCTTGTCACACATGTCACCAGGACCACAGGTCTTGTGTCATTTAGTCTTGAAGAACCAAACAGCAAGGAAAGGAATGACATGCCTTTGGAGTCTGAGACTTTTCTGCAGGACCTTCATTTACAGAAACTGGTTTTAAATGAGCCCAGATTGAACCCAACATCTCCGCCAACTTCAATAGCACTTTTTAATGACTTAAACTGGCTGGAGCAGCTGGCAAGACATCTTGCACCGCTCAGAGAAGCTGAGGTTAGTTCAGGGAGCACATGTGGGTGGCACACATAAAATGTACAACTTTATCACGATCATGTAACATCAGGAAAAATCATGTAAATCAGGACAGCCGACAACTCTTATTTGAGAGAAATGTGTATGCTAAAATAATGAAACACTGCATTAGGAAAAGGGCCTTGGACTACCCCTGCATGTCCCATTGCCTCAGAGGCACCCAGAACCAAAGGAGTTTAAGACCAACAGAACCTCTTACAGCTGTCTCAAACCGGCAGTCACCCTCGCCAGACTGTAAGATGTTAACTGCACCACCGCATCCACCCTCAGCATTCACGCTCAGCACTCACCTGAGCTATAGCTAAAAGAGAACATAATTAAGGAAGGCACCAATTAAACAAAGGGTGGAATATATCAGTGAGGCTATTGATGCTGCTATTATGAAAAAAAAATAATAATATTGAAATATTTAGCCCAGACAGCCATTTGCAGCTCGTAAGGTGGAAATGTTTGTTCATTCCTGATTGCAGAACAGTGCATGACAGTTTTCAGTTGTCTCTACCACAAAATATCTCTCTGGCAACTTGCACAGCTTCAGTGTGACAGTGTCCCTCTTCATAGCCTAGATATTTAAAAATGAACCACCATTTTCTTGGTTAGGAGAAGCTGCCTAAGAAACCTGCTCCTTAATTAGCAGCTTGTCCCCAGGGATATTTACTCAGTAAATTTACTCTTCAGTGGAAGTGCCGCTGGTGATTCAAAAGAACAGGGCCCATCTCTTCAGCATCCAGTGGTGTTTAACTAAGAAAGTACTTGCACATTTTTAGGAGGTGACTCTTGCTATTTGTTTTGCATGGAAAAAACCCAAAGAGGTGAAACTGTTGAACATGTTTGCGGATATAATTATTCAGCTATTGCATTTGCTTAGATGACACTATTCCATAGGGTTTAAAAAAAAAAAAATCCACCCCCCAATTTTTTGTAATCTCTCATGGTAGTGAAAAAAATAGGTGCTTATTTGAACATCTCCCACTCAATGCTTGGGACACTCAGGACTTAAGGATCATATTCAGGCCATCCCATATTAAAAAAAATACTTTCACATTGCATTTCTTCAACTTAGAAAAAACCACACCCCCAAAAGCCCCTAAAGGAGCCTATCTGGAGGCCCACGACCTCAGTTCACTTTGCAGCCCTGCTAGGCAGCTGGAGCCAGATTGAGAATGTCACTTAAACATCAACAAACGTAGCTAGTTCCCTTACGTGACTGACAAATGTGTTTAACCTTCATAGACACCTCATTGCCACCAGCCACCAGTTAGCTTAACACAGGTTGACCAGCAATTAAAAAGGAACTGGCAGATGCTTCTTGCTCCAAAGCTAGAAGATATTGCAAGTCTAAAAGATGATCCAGAGGACCACAGTCATGTTCATCATTCACATACTGAGTGGCTTAAACACAGAGCTTATTCCAGTGATTTTAAGGGGAACACTTGTCTAAACAAAACAGCCCACATCCATGCCGATGTGGCTGGGCCTAAAATGGGAACAGGGCTAACCCATGAATGTGGTATAATACTAGACACTGTCTCTCCAGTTTAGCTCATGGGTAAGCATACACAGTGGTGTATTTATGTACCCTGAAGGCGATGGACAGAGCACTGCCACAATTTGGGATCTACCAGCTTGATGACTGCTGACAAATCGTCTTCTTTCATTGTGTCACAGTTTATCCATTGGTGAAATGGTTGAATGTTAACATCCTTTGGAAAATGACATGAAACCTCTGGGTGAGCAGCAATTTAAAGAAATACTATCAGTCATGATCATTATCTCTCCATTCCTAGATACTTCTTTTTGGTGAAGGAACTGGTTGCTGTTTCTTTTACAAAGTGATGCTACATTAATTATCTTTTTTCCCTGAAAGTGACTGAATGTAAAGATGAATGAAAGAGCTGAGGGCATCAGATGCAGTTAAATCTCTCTGAAATTACCTGTTTTCTGATGGTGAGATTTATTCTGGTAAATTTTAACCTATACTTTTTCTACACATTCTTTTGAATTTTAAAAGTCACTTAAAGACCCTTCATTAACAAAAGCTATCTGTACGATACTATTGGATCTGATGCTCAGATCTCTCCTCCTGTCTTTAAACATACACTGCATGCCATTAGTCTTCTCATGGTCAGACATTCAGTAGGCCCTATGGTTTACTCACCTTTGTCTGTAAAAGAATCTTGCCAGGCTTTCATCTCACACTGTACTTTTCATTTAAGACTAGTGTAGCAGCCAGGCTGGCAGGAAGAGCTTCTATTCTTTAGCCAGTGAATGAAATAAAAAGTATCATCCTATGAATTTTATTCCAAAAGTTCAACCTGGCACTGCAAATTATGCATCCCCACTAACTCTGTGCGAACAGCTCGCAGGCAAAAAAGACTGAGTTCCCCTGTTGTGATACCCTGAGGAATTCATACCAACCTGCCCTCACCGAGATCCTGGCTCATAGTTTCCATTCTTTTCCTAATATCTTTCAACCATTCCTGTTTCAGTTTTGGCAGTACAGATACCTGTTCAAGCAAGGACTTGTTTCATGCTGACCTAACAAATAACCATAATATTCAGCAATGAGAACATGGAAAAAGATGGTCTGGACAAAAAAAAAACAACAATAAATTTGAGCACTACATGATGTCTGTGGAGCAGGAGAGCAAGCAATAATCTTTTAAATAAAACTAGAGAAAAATAATCATATGCCTCTCTTCTCAAACCTCCTTTTCATTCATTCATAATAAAGACAGCACAGAACTTTGTGGATTAATGGCTTTCTGAGGTTAATGATCTGTGTTTGTGTTGAGCTCTATAGACACTGCCTGGCTGGTCACGAACCTCTGGGAAATCTTCTGCTCCTCTTAGATGGACCAGTAAGTCCATCTAAGCACTGCTTATTTCATAGGTTATGCCAGCCTCTGTGACTGGAGAAGTTGGATCCTTTAATCAATGACCTTCTCATGATTATAGCAAACTCTCAAGGGCAATATTTGAGTTTCATAACAAGCCACAACCATTGGCATACAAAGAACTGACTCATGTTCTTAAGTCATCTAATGGAGGAAATTAGAGGAAGGATGAAACATTACTTAGTAACAATCCTAGTACAAGAACCATATAATGGTAGCATCGTGATGACTTTTCTGTAGCAAAAGACATGCTTATACACACATACTTTCAGTACTTTACCTTCAGATGCATACTTCTGCAATCTTTCACAGAATCATAGAATGGTTGAGGTTGGAAGGGACCTCTGGAGGTCACGTTGTCCAATCCCTGGCTCAAGCAGGGACACTTAGAGCCAGTTGCCCAAGGCCATGTCCAGACAGCTTTTGAATATCTCCAAGGATGGAGACTCCACAATTCTCTAGGCAAGATGTGTCAGTGCTCAGTCACCCTCACAGTAAAAAAAGGGTTTCCTGATGTTCAGATTAAACTTCATGTGTTTCAGTTTGTGCCCATTGCCTCTTGAGTGGCCTTGCAATGACATCTGCCAACTCTCTCAGCACTCGTGGGTGCATCCTACCAGGGCCCATGGATTTATGTATGCCCAGTTTGCTTAAGCATTCCCTGATCTGATCCTTTTCCACCAAGCATATATCTTCCTTGCTCCAGACTTTTCCCCTGGTCTCAACCTGGGATTCCTGAAGGCCAGTCTCGCTCGTAGACACTAAGGCATAAACACCCAATTTCATCAGGCAAGAAGGACGAAGTCACCTTTTCATTATCCAGCCAGCATAACTGATATGTTATGGGAAAAATTGACATGCTGATAGGGGTACTACAAGCAAGATAGAGAAAGAGGTTTGCTTGGACCCAGGCTGGGTCTTCCAAGTATTGTTAGCTTGGGTTCTATGTTGTGTGGAAACAGCTACACTGCTCCAAGGCAGCACTCGAGCCAGCGGTTCTGCTGGACTACTGCTCTCACTACACAGCTCTCTATGTCCACAACACAGGTAATTCACAACTTAAGAATAACTAAAAAATTACTACTATCAATTTATCAATTGGTAAAATGGGTTCTCAAAAGACCCTCATTTCAGAATTATTGAAGAGCATATACGTATCTGCAACATCCATTTAAACACAGGAGCTTGTGACCCTCTGTCCTTTTGTCCTGGTTTCAGCAGGGATAGAATTAATTTCCTTCCTAGTAGCTGGTACAGTGCTGTGTTTTGGATTTAGGATGGGAACAAAATTGATAAGGCACCGATGTTTTAGTTGTTGCTAAGTAGTGCTTACACTAGTCAAGGACTTTTCAGTTTCTCGTGCTCTACCAACTGAGAAGGCTGGAGGTGCACAAGAAACTGGGAGGGGACACAGCCAGGACAGCTGACCCAAACTGGCCAATGGGATATTCCATACCATGGGACGTCATGCTCAGTATATAAAGCTGGGGGAAGAAGAAGGAAGGGGGGGGGACGTTTGGAGTGATGGCGTTTGTCTTCCCAAGTAACCGTTACGCGTGATGGAGCCCTGCTTTCCTGGAGATGGCTGAACACCTGCCTGCTGATGGGAAGGAGTGAATGAATTCCTTGTTTTGCTTTGCTTGCGTGCGCGGCTTTTGCTTTACCTATTAAACTGTCCTTATCTCAACCCACGAGTTTTCTCACTTTCACCCTTCCAATTCTCTCCCCCATCCCACTGCGGGGGGAGTGAGCGAGCGGCTGCGTGGTGCTCAGTTGCCGGCTGAGGTTAAACCATGACACCTTTCTCCCCACCCCTTTCAGGACAGCTCCACAGAAATCCAATAATAAAAATTACTTTTCAACTGCAAAATGCGAGCTAGGAACGTAAGTCTTCGAGGAGATAAACACCTCCTCCAAGTAAATGGGAATGTATGTTTTCTTCTAGCTGATTATCTGCAGCCAGTGGTCTGGGGTTTTATGCCAGATACCAGTAAGTTCAAAGTCAGTCTGTATATATGCAGAGCACAGATCAATTATTAACTGCATGCTCAGCCTTTTCTGCTCAATGTAATCCAATTACAGTTCCCTTGTTTTTCCCCTGTGGGTCTCCAGAACATCTCTTGACCCTTTAGTACAGCAAAATGATCTTCATGAGTACAAACATGTCCATGAATTCAGCTAATGAGACAGATCTTTCAGTTCTCTCCTCTTGGAAAGCGAATAAAGAAATCTGCCAGAGTCCTTGGCTGAATGTTGTGGCTGCTTCTCCTTTCAAGTTAGTTTTGCACACTTAGAGATTTAGAGTGCCATATGCTAAAACAAAAAAAAATATTTGGTTTGGGTGCCAAGTCCACCTCTTCCCTCAAAGACTGTTTAGTGCTGGATTTGAACTGAAAGCTCTAATCAGCATTCCTATTTTCTGTGAAGCATGCTTACAGCAGAGAATCATCCAAGGGATCAGAGATGTTTCTAACCACAGGAGTTTCTCTAGTTACATAAAGAAACTGATTGGGAGATCTCCTGCCACCCCAACACTTTCTACTCATGGTGCCGCAGCCAGCCTCCCGTTTACAGGCAACTGGGGAAAATGTTTTTTTACATTCACCATTCCCGATCAAACTGTCACCGGCCCCTCACTCAGTAAATACCATAAGATTTCAGGGCCAACTACAACAATTGCTTGAAATTATATTTAGAAGATATATAGTCCTATCTGCCGTATGAAATGATTTAATGGCTGTGAACCAGAGCTAGACTGGGAACAATTCTCAGTCACTCACAGACAGTTGCTTGAAAACTAGTCTCCTTAACAAAGCTGTCTCCTACACTTCCCAACACAACTCACTTTCCTGTTCCTGATCGGTTAAAAATAACTATACCTGAACCTTGGCACCATTTTCCACTTCAGTCACATAAATTGTGCAGGTTGTTCAATGGGTGTTGAAAGTCTGTAAGCCAGAAGGTGTTCTCTAAAAAGAAGACAATTACACTAGCAATAGCATAGCCTAGAGGGTCTTTCTGCAGGAGTTAGTTATGTCCTGCCGTACCTACATGCCAAAACTAAAACCCGCAAGGTGGTAAAGCAAAAGAACCAGCAAAATCACCCCTAAAACTCACCCCAGTGTTTCAGTAAGTCTTATTTTCCCTAATTATTTTAGTTTTGCCCCATTGAACTCCAGAGTGCACAGCGTGAACAGAATCAAAAGACTCTTTGCCTCAAAGACTGAACTAGATTTTTTGCCTTTCTTTACCACTGAATGACAAAAGCTTTGTTTTTTCCTGAGAAAAGTTGTTGGAAATGCAGCTCAACAGACTTGCAAGGCAAAAACAATAAGGAGAATTTACATGCCTTCAACAGAAAGGCTGCTTCTGACTTAGAGACAGGAGGAGATTACAGTAGATTTCTTGTTTATTAAAAAGAAAAAAATCAGTAGCTTCTCACTGACGACATTTGCTTCTTTTCTGCAGAGCGTTAATTCAGCTCACCTCTATTACAGGTTTTGGTTTTTTTTCCTATTTACTTCAAATATCAGCTGATTTCAAGACCTTATAGGACAGGGCAATGGAGTTGATGTAGGTCCTGCTACTATATTCTGAGTATCAGAGACCTAACCAAAGAATTACTCAAGCTGTTTTCATTTGTACTTTTCTTTTTAACTGTGCCTTTTTGCTTGTCTTTAATCCTTCCCATGCAATTTCAGAGTCTTGCTTTCCAAAAGAAATTGAGAACAGAGCTCACTGTGATGGCAATAGGTACTGGATAGAACGAAAGGTAAAAAAAGGACTCAGATTGTTTAGTTTCTTGTGAGATCAGATAATAAATACAGATAAGTTTTCAATCACTCTAGGATAGTTTGAGATCCTATCTCTTTTCTTTGATGCTGGCTATCTGCTGTTTTTCTAGATTAGGAATCATATTGTTTCCATGGAGAAAGCCAACAACACTAAGAATCAAAGACTTGGGAAAACATTTTCTAGACAATATACTTCATCGTATTCATATCACATTTGATTACTTGTCGGGGGGGAGGAGGAATGGAGAAAGGAGAAGCACTAACAGTTTCTTACTCAACATTTTTCTCTCCCATCGATTATTGTCTTTAGGGATCAAGGCAAAGATAACAATACTAAGGTACTGGTAACTTGGTGAAATCATGTGAACGCAAAAATGTACAGTGAAAATTTAGCCTGGGAAAGAAAAAACTATTTTTTTCTTGGCAGTAGCTTCTCCTGATGTCAATAACTTCTGTGGACTGACGCAATGAAAAGGCTAATTAGAGATGTTTACCCATTTTCTGTAGCTTAGTAATGGGCACTGATATTAAAATGCACTGCCAATTATTGCAGTACTGTTAATCTTTTGGATGTGGGATCAATGGGGCTACGTGAGCTTTACATATATACCCATCTATATACACATATACATACCCATCTATATACAATACATACACATCTATATATATGTAATATATATAGATGTAATATATATGTAATTTAAAAATCCATGGGTACACTATGTAAGGTTGGAGAGGAGAGGACAGTGCTAAGTTATTGTATACAATTTTCAAAGGCACATTTAGATTTAGAAGCGTAAGTATTAAAGTCTTTAAAAACATCAACTTTTGAAAACTTACCCATAAGCTGCCAGGACATGAGCCAATTGATCAGAACAACCTTGTGATATAGAGAAGTTCTTTGGGTGCGAACTGTTTCTAGAAATATTAGTTGCTAGGCACTACTGAGCATCTCATTTTATAGACGGGGGTAATCTGTATAGGTCTAGAATTTTAACTTCTACATTGACATATGGTGGTACCCAACATTTGTCATAACTTTACCTCCTTCATGAACCACCTGCCCTCTAAGGCTGCAAGCACTGGAAGGCTTTCTGTGTGGGCAGCACTGATCTGGGTGGGTGAAGCTATGAATGGGCATGAGGAGATTTTATTTCCTTTCCCAGACCTGACACTGGCCTGTTGGGTAACTCTCAATGAATCATTTTACTACCACAAGTCTAGTGTCTCAATCAATACGTACTGTATCTTCTAATGATATGACCTTCTTTACAGACTGTCCAAAGTGTGTTGGGGTTAAATATGATTATTTATTAATTTTACTGAAACTAATTGATTTTACAGAAAACATTTCACATCTGACTGCATTAGACCATGGCTGCCTATACAAGTTCACTTTCATATAAGCCCCTTTTAATATAGTCTAACTATGAATAAGCCTTGCAGACACTTTCACTTCTTTTATGTTAAATGTTTAACACAGGAAGTCTGAATTACCAGAAACATTATTCTTATTGTCACTTTTATTAACTAATAATTTGCCTAGTTATTTTGTGGATAATAGAAAAGAGGAATAATAACATACATGAGTAGTAGCTTGAAAAATACTTGCAAAAGGTGAAGTATTAAAGTATACGTAGATGGTTCCAACATAGTTTCTTAACAAGTGGAAAGGGTCTTGGGATTATGGCAAAGAATATTACTGCTCACCTCTTAAGTGAGAATGCCCATTCCCATTTCACCAGGAGCCTAACCTTTATTTAACCAACCAGTTATCCAGCAAGGACCTGCTTAGGTCCTACTATACACTCTCAGACTCAGCAAGATTCCTTGAAAATGAGCCAGTAAGAGAGAAGGAAATGCATTCACTTTTAATGCTACAAAGGACATTGTTATTCATAGTCCAGTAACTTTATGGCAAGCATAAACCTCTTGGAGGAAGAAAGAGTAACATATCTGAACATTATTTTCATTGGAATAATTTCAATTCCAACAAGACTAAAAAATAAGAGGACATGAGATTTAAAAAATTATTACATTTGGGACAAAAGGCAGAGAATATACATGACAAATGAATGCCTTGAAAGAATGACAAAGAAGCACACACAGTGTAACCCTGAAAGAGACTTTCAGGAGTTAACCAAGGTCAGTTAGTTATCTTAATAATTCTTTGCATATAGTGCTACATTTTATAGTCCAGAGTTTTGGAGCCTGACATCTCACCAACCCTCTAAACTACTGTTATCTTCATTTTACAAGTGAATAAATAGAGGTACAGATCTGAGTAAAGCACCACTGTTTAAACTGCCTGAGTGTGCTGAGAGCTGTTCCACCTAATTTCTGGAAGTACTGAGAGTCCCTATCTCCACCTGAATCAAAGCGGAGATCTGCAGATGGTGCAGCTGCCAAAATGCAAGGCTTATCTCTGCTCCTGCTGAGCTGCTACAAGAGATCCCAGTGTCCTGATCCCAGCCCCCGCCCCCAACCACCATTAGAGTCACTCCTTCCAGAACTTCACAATTATAGCTTGCTTATGGTTGTATTTAATCAATAAAAGTCAATTGACTTGTGTTTCTAAGGTAATTTTACACCACTCTAGCAGCAGTAAAGGCGATTTAAATGGATATCACATTTTCATTCACTTTAGGGCTATTTTCGATTGCCTGAGTGGCATCAAGAGAATCGAGTGTAACTGAGAAGCAGATTCCAAGGTTTCACCTCAGCAGGGGCTAACCTCTGCCACCCTGGAGCTATGCACTGGAATATCCATATATCTGATAATCATAAACACTTGCCTCTGAGAGCAAATCAGAGATGGAAATCTGGGACTGGACAGGAGAGGAGAGGAGAGAGGGTTTCCTCAATAGTCCCACTACCCTGCCGTGGCTTTGCTTAAGGGAGATGGGTCCAGGCTGTTACTGTCTCAGCCGCCCCTCCTAGGGATTCGGATACTCATCCCAGGCCATCCTGAATGCTAGCCGCATGACATAACCAGGAGATAAACTACTGCAAAGTCCATATAGAGAATAAAACCTATTTTTTTTCCTTATAGTTTCATTTGACAGTACTTGAAAGCTTAACTATTTTGGAATTTGCAAGGCTTCAGGGTGGTCTGGGTCATTCAGTCAAATGCACATATTCAACCACATAGCATTAACTTTCTATTGTTCTGCCACAGGCTAGCGACTCACCAATATGCTTACTCATCACTTTTAGTGCTCCAGTGCCTGATAAATCTTGAATAATTCAAACATCCCCATTTGTCTAGGATGATGTTTGTCTGGAGTGAGTTTTCTGAAAGCACTGCAAGGAGTCAGAAGCCAGAGTCTTATTGAGAAGACATAGGGCCTACGCCTCTAAAATCTTTACATGTTTTCAAAAAGTCCCCACACCATGTACCTTTTAATAGAAAATGGATTTACACCTCATGTTTTGGTCAGTGAACCTAGAAAACTTTGACATTTTCTGGCTTTAATATTCAGACGTACTGGCCACATCCCATTGAAACAACCCAGTGAAGAGCAATACATGTGCCAAGACAGAATGCAAAAGATAAAATGATAATATATTTCTGCATCAAGTGTTCTTGTACATTCATGGTATTTCTCATTCTCTTATCTTGGAGGCCTAATGGATCTCAGCGTGGAATAAATAGCAAGGAATTGCTATTGTACAGTCTTGCCAAATGAAAGTCAAAGCACATTTTAAGCCCCAACAACCTGATTATTTGAAGACTGAATAGGCAAGCGTACCACTGAATGCCAAATAAAGGGACATAAACAAGAGTGATGGCCATTTGCATGAATTGAATACCATGAAGTTGATAAAGTTGCAGACACAGAAATTAACTTAAATCAGTGCAGAATTCTATACTATTCTCACAAAAACCAGTTTTCTCACAGTTACGCTGGTCTCCCTTTGGTAGCAAATCAAGAGTACTTACCATTCTTGGAGAGAATCACAGCCAAATATTCATGAAAGTAGGTGTTGATGTACAGCAGAAGGCTTGGAGTATGTGCTGTGAGAAAGCTAAATGCAATATTTTCCTTGGACATGACAGCATCCACATAAATGGCAGAGCTTGAGGTGCTTGCATTTTTTGTGACAGGATAAGGTTCTTGGAAAATATAGGTAATGGAAGTGCCAGCTTCAAATAATGCAGAAACCTCTGAAAGCATATATAAACCAAGGGAATAATTTCAGCTATTGCATTTTCAGATCTCCCAGACAGGCATGGACATGAGCTGACTGCCTCAGAAGCAGAACACTGCAAAATGCCCCTGACCCAGCTGACATCACCGTTCCTTAATTTGGACAAGCAGTGTGTCCTTCCTTACACTGTCTGTCTGGCAAAGAGAAGGACAGTGGAGACAGGCCCCTGAATTCAACTATTTTAGTGCTGGAATGAGAGGTCCACAAGATGGAACAGGCCAAAATGTCTGTCAGCCAAATAAATGCTTGGTTCACCATCTTCTGACAGCTGACATGTAAGGCAATACTTTCTGTCTTCCCCCCACAGTAAAGACAATATATTTGTCCTTTCCAGTCTCCTTTTTAAACAAAGTCATTATTAAAGCAACACATTGACCCAAAGACAGCCAGTAAGGAAAGCTGTCTTTGGTAGCTCCAAAAGAAGAGAAACATCTACCTGTGCATGCTCAGATCCCGAGAACTCATGCTTGTGTTTTCAATAAACACAACATAGTCTGGCCATGAAATACACAGATGTGAAAACAGCATTTTTTTCTAATATGAGGCACATTAAAGTCAGGATGGTGATATCTTCAGCTACAGACTGACTGCAAGTACTTTCTCCAATAAAGCAGCTCCACCTGTACAGCAGCACCTCCTAACAGGACACTGTGGTTATTTGATACGCCTCTTGTGGCATTGGTGCCAAATCCTCAGCTCATATAAGTGAGCATATTTCCATGGACTGCAGTACAACTAAGCTGATTTACAGCAGCAGATGATGCGGCCCACTTAGTAAACCTGTCGCATTTGTGAGGTGAGGGGCAGCTGTGGAATTTAAAACACTCACACTGCACCTTGATGTTATTGAACAGGAGTTTTGCTAATTCCTTCCTCTCCCAAAGAGCATGCTTATCTAAATTGGAAGTTCTTTATTTGCCCTGCTCCTTTATCTGGTGTTGGCAATATGTCCTACAAGCCACCAGAAAGGTTCAGTGAGGACACATTCACCAGAGACCGAACCATGCAAATCAGTTTTCTCCTGAATGGTTCATGCTTATTTTTAAAATCTCTTAACGTTTGGATGGGTTGTCACAGGAATGAAAAAAAAAAACAAACATAAAAAGACTACCTCTTTTTGTCACACCGTTGCTCCAAAACTCCCTAAAGAAAAGCTCTCAAGATTTTGTTAAGGTGGACAAAGCTGGATGAGGTTTAAAAACAAGCAAACTAAACATTCAGACATGGGCAGACAACTGTTATGAAAAATTTCAGCCCTATTTGTTAATGTCTGAGCTAAGTTATATGCAATCGAATACAGGAATCATAGTGGGATATAGTTGGTAACTTCAATAGTAAAACTAACACCATTTTAATTCCTGAGGCCATCACTGAAGTCAACAAAAGGAGGCGTTACAACCTGCTTAAGATGAACACTTAGTAATGCTGAAGGGACAGCTGAGATTACAATGCCTTCGTGTAACATGGAGGACACCAAGCTGACATGGGTGAAACTGTGCTGTAATTTAGAGATCACTAAGGACTTAGGATCAAAGCTCGCTGCCTACCGTCCTTGCAGAAAGGTCCTTCATAGGCTGAGTTGGTACAATCACAGGAGTAACCATTATACTTCTCCACACATTTTCCTCCATTATGGCACAGGTTACCATAACTGCTGCAATGTCCTGGACATCCAGGTTTAACACCAGGTGTCATTTTAGCTCTCTCTTCAAGGTCAAGTTTCTGTCCATTTAAATGCAGAGATCGAATGCATCCCAAAAAGCCCTTTTGTCTGGAAGCTGTTCCCCCTGAAAAAGAGAGAAAAAAGGACATGCATTCATTGGTGAGTCTGTACACCAATCAAAGCCCGGAAGTCCAATCCAGAGGTACAAATATGAATCCATGAATTTTAAATAATATTATCTATTATATATCAATGCACACAGTGGCAAAAGATGACAGATGGACAGCCCTGGAAACTAAAGGTCTCTATTTATCTTTATGGAAGGACTAAAAAGCTGTATGTGACAGTTTCTTGTTGCCATTCTTCTTCCCTGCCTTATCTACTGCCCTGTCTGGCATTTAAACTGCAAATTCATTTGGGAAAAAGATTAGCTGCTTTATCGTATGTCTGCATATCACCTAATACATGAGAAACCCAAACCTAAAATGTTTTTTTTCTATTTGTTGCCATAGTACAGAGTATAAATAACACCTTAATCCCAACAGCAGGTGAGTTACACATGCTGATGAGTCCAGATAGCAGGGATGAATCATGTTCAGCACCAGGCCTGCTGGCTGAAGGGAAATGACTTGAATCAGAATTTATGCATGACTGCCCAACCTGATGTTGCACATGAATAGTTGTTGTAGGCAAGACACATGAGTTCAGGTCACAGGAGTGTTATTTATTACAATTGTTAAACATAATTGCATTTCTTCCTGAAGACCAGAGCTGTATGGATCTATGCGAGAGGGCAGTTCAGTCTCTACAAGCTAACTAGCTTCTTATCTGCCCAATGAAATTGCTAACAGTGTTACAATGAAGACACTTTTTCTGTAAGAGGTGGTCTCTGAGAATGACAATAATGATGATTGTTAGAGTACTTTGTGCAAATATCACCATATTTCTTATTGTAGGCTTTGTTTGGCAGTTGCCAATGTTTTGCTTTTGAAGATACTGCAATTTTGATTGCTGCTAAGAAATCTGATTCTGGTTCAGGAGTTATCAGCATTTGTAGGCTCTGAAATGCTAGCTTTATTGGTGATTCTCCTGCAAAAGTAGTATGAAAGAAGTTATCTTTCCAAATTGTTCTTCTGTTGAAGTTGGTTGTATATCAAAGTCCATGAGATAAGAGATTACATCTTTTGATAAGTCCTTGCAGAAGAACATCTGTTTTTTCATAAATTGTTTAATTAAAGAAAGACTTCTGCAAACTAAGAGAATGAAGCAATGGTGTGAAAAGCAATCTCACCAAAACTCTATTGTTCTGCTATACCGTTCTAGCATATTTTTCTTTCTGGTACACTAATAGCAGAAATACTGGATTTGAATTAGAATAATTGAACTATAGATAGTATGTGTGAGACAGGTTTATTTCATGCTAATTTCATGGTGCCTTTCTCAGAGAAACAAATATTTTCAGATTCCTCTTTAGCCAGCTATTCTTTTCAGGTGAGCAAATATTAGCTCACTTATTTTAAAGGCCCTCGAGCACACGAATCGGGCCTTCTGCATTTGCTGCACTGTGCACACTCAATCCTTTTCTTTGGAGATTTTACTCCAAAACCAAACATACCATACAGAAATTTCAGTAATGTCCAAATAAGTAGAAATGTGATTTCTCCCGTTAAGGTTACTGGTTACTCTGTTTTTTTTTGCATGGGAGGTAACCACAAACATTACAAGGAGGAATGACAGTTTCCTTGCCTCTTCTCTCTGCACACATACAAATCCCAGCTGTAACATTTAAAGAATGAGTACAAACTATTGCTAATTATTCCACAGATGTCATGTTTATTGCACTACCCGTATTCTTACTGCTCTCTAAAGCACTTTGGAAAGCCATGTAAAGTAAGTTTCTCACTCTTCTCTTCTAATATCTGGAGAGTATACAGCCTAACAGAGACCATCTATATGATCCTAGATCCACACAGTATTGATTAAGCAAATCTATTTATTATTTGGACATTTGGGCAGTTTTCTTCAATTGAGTAGACCTAATCTTCAAATACCTTCCTGTGAAGCAGAGAAAAACTGAAAACAAATGAACAAAATTCTTCCCCAAATTAGGCTTTCCAGATTCTTCCTATTCTAATAGGCCTGTTGGAGTGGACAATTTCACGGATGTGACCTAAATGTTTTGTTCAGGAAAAACAAATTTTAGGATGACCCTCAGGACTGTAAACACCAAGGTTAAGGGTGTTCTTTGCTGAGTGGAGGTGACAGTCAAATGAGCCATGCTGTTTTCAGCAAGGTATTTATGCAGCTGAATTTTACTGAGAAGCCTTGGGGCAAGGAAGAGAGAGTCTGAGAGGAGGGGGCAAGAAGCTCACAACTGAGCACTCGTAGCTTGGTGACACAATTGGCTAAATAATTAACATTCTATCAATGAATTGAGGATTTGCTTTAAAAAGCAAAGGACTTTTTGTTGGTAAGAACTGGATTAGGGAGGCTGAAGCGGTGTGAAGAAGTATTCAAAGAAAAGGAAAGGGCATGAATGTATAAGAATCATAATTATTATTACTCAGGAGTAAAAGAACTTGCTATGATATTCCTCAGAAGACATCCAAGTCACACTTGTTAGTCTCAAACTGAAAGTTGTACAAAGCAGTCAGGATACACAAGGAGTTAAGCATTAATTCCTCCTCCTGGCCTCCAAGATATCCCAAAGTGTCTACAGATTTCTTTAAAAACAACAGCAGTAAACAAACTGTGCCCCTTCTTTTTCTCTCCTTCCTTTTGTCTGTCTCCCAAGAAAGTTTCTCAGATGTTGACTCTCTCTGGGCTATGTTGCATTTGGACTGTCTACAACAGACAGAGGAGATTCACTCAAGGATTCCTCGTTCCCTTGCTCCAAGACAAAACCAGGAACCCAAGCACTTAATTTTGCTATTCTCCTTAACATACCAAATGCATAGCACAAAAAATTCTGATCAAAGCTTTATGCATCAAATTCACTTCTTAGATTTTGTATTTTGCTTCTCTGATGTTACCAGTCTGAGTGCAAATCCTGTTCTCGAAGAGGTCTGTGAGGACTGTCTTTCCCGTCCCCATACTGGAGTGTTATGTTCATGCCTTCTCCACTAGATAAGACAGAGTTTCATCTCAGACTACACCATGAGAGGAGATGATGATACACCTCCTCCAGGACCACAGGGATATACCAGGAGACAGCTGCACTATCCAAAAGGATGTCACTCATTTTGAATGCTGAAAGCGACTGTCCATTGAAAGGAATTATTTTTGCCTGTCCCTTCAGAGCAAGTAATGTGCCAAACTGGCCTCTTGCTGGGCAGTTTGGTGCCGTTCATATTATCTAGCGTGTACATTTGTTTGGGGTTTGCTCTTTCTACTGTCATTTTTTTAAATTAACAGAAGAAAAACAGCCAGATGCAAGGATATCCATGCTGTGACTGAGGATTATAAACCAGCCTAAAGCAGTTAGATACACAAGACCCACTGAAAGAAAGTGAGAAATGGTTTGCTACCTCCTCTAGGCTGCTTTAAAATCCAAGCTTGTTTGATTTTGAGTGTACTGGCAATGAAAAGTCATTTCTCCCTTCCACTTTGCGCATACAGAAAGCTATCTCAGAAGCCTGCCACATACTCCATGTGTGCCAATGTCGGCCTTAAGCAGACTTTCTGTCTTTATTCTAAGTTATTGCAACAAGTGTAGCTGTAGAAAACCTCTTTCTGGTACTACATAGATAAATACATAAGTGCCGTGTGAGTCAATTACACATTTAACACAACAGCTAATCATAAAACATTACTTAATCTACACTTTTGTCTCTTACTGACTATGCAGAACAGCTTCTCCATAACAGAGAGGAACCATAATTGGATACAGACAGATATTTATAGGAAGTGATGGAATAAAACAAGAATTGCAAATTCAAATACTGTCACATTGTGTTGCTATGGATGAGGAGATAAAAGGAGAGGGATTAGATTTGAACACCTTCATTTTGACTCCCCTCCTTCTGCTTTTATCTCCAGGCAGATCCAATAAGAAGGTAGCCATTTTCTATGGTTTATTTTGAACAGCATGTGTAAGAAATCATCACTGCAGCAGAATCCTGGGAACATCAGGCAATGACTATTTCTTACACAAGCTATGTGGCATGCTGGCCAGAGCAAATGCTTAGGTTCTGCTCCCCAAAGGGGAACATCCCCCAAAGACAGACGTGCAGGGCAGACATCATGTCAGCAAGATGCAAGAACACCCAAGACCATCGAACCAAACACAAAACAGGGCAATGAAAGGTGGCAAGGAAGAACTGAATGGAGAACAGGAGGTATGGAAAAAAAATGACACCCAAATTCCAGCATTTCTGTAAATACAATGAGTACTACGAGCATATAGGAAGAAGGATCTGATTCTCAGCTCTATCAATTCCTTTTATACAATATCGATGTATTAAAGAGACTTTAGGGTAAACAGAAATCACTACGTGAGTGCATCTTTCCAGGATATGTAAAACTCGTGTGAACCTCTCTATCTGCAGTGTTGTACCAGCTCCAAAATGGAAGTATTTTTGGGTGCATTAGTGTGCAGATAATGAATTACAGCTACTTTATGCTTATCAAGGCCAGAAGTGAGTGAAGAAGCCTTCTTGCAGATAGTACTCACAATCCAAGTAATGCAATGTGAGTTCAAGCCCAGTAAGACATGCCTAACATTCAGAGATACTCGATAGAAATGCACTTTAAGAACATTAAACACACCTATGGTTACACCTAAGTACATAGAGCAAGTTGAAAATTGATTTTCACCCTAGCAATGACCCAGACAGGCTTAAGTTCATGAACATGCACAACTCAAAATTAGCATAGGGACAACATAAGTCATGGTGAGACTCCCAGGTTCTGCTATAGTCTCTGAACATCTGGATTTCTCTGCTGGAATAAGCAACCATGACATCCAAACCCTGAACTCGCTGTCATTATATATCAGTTAATATCCCTCTGAAACAACTCAAGTTCACATTTTTCACAGTCTTCAGGACACAGCTTTGCATTAGTTCATGGTCAGTGTTTTCTCCATCTAAAAGGACTAGACAGTTGTTGTGATTTGTTTTTTTTTCATTTGGTTTCTTATAGAAGAGAATATTTGCTCACACATGTGGTATATTTTTATCTCCAAATCCAGCCTTTTTTAATTCCTTGCCCAAATTTAAGAGAGAGAATATTATGTTCTCCCATATTTCAAGAAAACTGGTAGCAGGGTAAATAAGAGAGAAACAGCATCAAGGTCTCCATTCAGGAAGACAGAAGTGTGAATTCATCCCTTACTGTACATAAAGGAACCTACACACATAAAATAGAAATCATTCACTGTGCTTAGTCATTGGAAAATCTTCAGTAAAAGCCTAAATCTCCTACAATACCTAAGTCAGCCAATCTGAAAATAAACTTCCAAGGAAAGTCAGGCCTTCTTAATTCCCTTCCTTACAAAGTATTTAAAGGCTGATTAACTTCCTCACAACGTGTCAGTATCGCCGGATCAGAAGTAAATGAAGCACAGCTCCATGACTGCCTACAACTGTTTTGTTAACATTGCTGGAGAAGGCTTCTGTTCAACTTACTTTACTATAAATCAGAGAAAGTAAAAGGTCTGTTTGACAGGCCAACTTTTAAAAAAAAGCAACAAACGAATATAAAAAACAAAGAGCTATATTCTTCTTTACATACCGTCCCAAATATA
Organism: Pygoscelis adeliae; assembly: GCF_000699105.1. Taxonomy (NCBI): domain Eukaryota; kingdom Metazoa; phylum Chordata; class Aves; order Sphenisciformes; family Spheniscidae; genus Pygoscelis; species Pygoscelis adeliae. The sequence continues at coordinate 244,296 of NW_008824762.1, read as the reverse complement.
TCTGGTTTTTGTGTTAAGAAGGAAAAATCTGGCCAAACCAGAAGTAAATAACTCATTCATAAAAGAGGCAGAAACAGTTGACAAGGAATTAATTGGTCCAAATTAGCAGAACTCCTTTAAAATTGTTATATGCCAACTGCCCCTGTAGTCAAATTTTACAAATGTCCAGATTTATTTTATATGTGTGATCTACTCTATATAAATCCCTAAAAGGAAAAGACACAAAACCGCCTCACATATACTGTGCATAGGCTGATGTCTCTGAAGCAACAGGAAAATAATGATAGTTTGAAAGCTACAGTGGATCTCCATTTGATCATCATCATAATGCTACATGATACTAATATAGTTCCTTCATCCCAGAGGATCAATAAATCCTTCCAGAAGATAAATAAACTAAATTAAATTTTGACATTGAGCCTTATTTATGAGATTTACAAAATACTTGAATTGATTCTGGAGAAGAATCAAGAAAAAAAAAGGTTATATCTTAATGACTAGCTACCTCCAGTGTGGAAACAAAGTTCCATGTTTAAATGGAATGAAATAGGGAGATTCAATCAAAAAATATTTGGAAAATTTTTAAAATAGAAAATCTCATCAGTTATATAGATTATTAATTAAGAATGTGCATAGTAATTGTGGAAACCCCTTAATCACTGTCAGTATGCAGAATGCTGCAGAAACAAATATGTTGTGGATTATAGGGGGAGTAGGGACTAATATGTGCTGCTGCTTCTTTCCTTTTTACAATGTTGTTTATGCATTTATTTTTCAGATGGGATAAAATTCACCCCACATGACTGTATTAAATCAGTTGCTTCCTATTAGAGATTGGAATGAGATCTTCAGTAAAGACAAATTATGCCACATCTGTGTATTGTTGGACTTCCGCCACCTTTCCCTGGAGCACCCGGGGACAGTGTCAGAATCAGGAGGCTGCCCAGGTTTCCATCTCTTCTGACTGCTTTGAGGAAGACTCAGGAAGTCATGGACTGTTTTGGCCTTCAATATGGTAGAGCTAAGGGCTGAAAAAGCACTCCTAAAAACATTAGGTTTTCTGTCACTTTTGTTCAGAGTTCAGTAAAAGTGTGGATGGACAACTGAATGCAATCTATTTACTGCACAGTGAGAATTTTTCACCTCTTGGCTGAGATAAAGTAACTATGTCCTAGAGTTTAATGTAAATATTAAGGAAAATCAGAGAAAAATTTAGGTTTGAAGTCACTGCTGGAGATCAGCTGGTCCAATCTGTTCCTCAAAGCACAGCTACATTCAGTGAGGTACAGATTCACTTCTCCACCAAGACCAACAGGATCTTTTCTGCACAGCTACTACCCATCCACTCAATCCCCAGCTTGTACAGAGGCATGATGTTATTCTGCCCCAGGTGCAGGGCTTTGCATTTGCCTTTGCTGACAAGGGTTCCTGCTGGCACATTTCTCTGTTGAAGTCCTTAACTACCATGGATTTCCATGATGCAGTTCATCAATTATGTCACTTTAAAACCACCATGAAGTTCATTCAGGTAACCTGTTTATTTTGCTGAGACAGAGAATCAAGCTTATAGGCAGATACTGCTTTTCAGATGTGAGATGGTAAGCAGCTGATATATATGACATACCTGATAGATGACTTATGATAAATCCTTCATTTTTACTCCTTTAAAAAGACACAAATTTGCAAAAGTCTATCCAGTCGTTAAATTCTCTAAGTTTTCTAACTGGAAACAGTACCTTGGCTAGATTTCTCTGATGTTTCTAAGGCGTCTAGCAGTCCAACCCTACTGCCTTCAGGCCTGGCCTCCCGCAGAACATGTTCTTAGGATCATCTTAGCATTTGAGAAACAAGTGATTAGCAGCGTGCTTCATACCAGAAAACAGAAACCTTGCACTGTGACAGTCTTAAGCTTCCCTTCTGTGAGTTCTTCAGTGAACTTTCCTCTGGCTGAGTCTACCAGAGATCATTTCAGGTATAAATCAACAGCTATGTGGGAAGGACTCCTGGCCATTGATGCAGCTATATCTATTTATTAACAGATTCATTCCTTACGTTCAGAGCCCAGTAATTACTGCACACATACACTATAAAAAGCTCAAATAAATATCCCAAAATCTTCTTAAATCAAAGGGTGTGGATACACCAGTAAACTTTATTAAAATGAATTGACAGATTGAGGTTTGCTATAGCATTTCAGCTAAGTAAGAAAATCCATTTTAAGGAAAGGATCAGTAGTTACCTGAGTGGCCCTGAATAAGAAGTAGGTTACAGCCCACTCCATCACTGAGTGGATTACTCAGAAAGACAGTGTTTGAATACAGAAAAGGGAGAAGTCCCTTTGTAATCCCTGATTATATTATCAAATACAAGCTGGTCCCGATCTAGGTTTCATTTGCAAGGGAGATAGGGAAACAAACTATATGCAAACAGAGATTTTTTTTTTTCCCCTTTGAAAGATCACCTTCAGTTAAAATAACTGTATTTGCTTTGACTGTGTTGATAGTTCTCTCACATATGCACTCTATGGCCAAATAAGGGTTTTGGCAGGCAAACAGGAACAGACTTGAAGACCATACTGTCATCAGGTTTTGCCCCAGAAACTTATATGATGAATTTGTGCCTTTTACATTGCATCTAAAAAGAGAGATCACATTTCCTACAGCAAATTACACAGCCAGTGCTGCGCAAGAAGAAATACTATGAATTCTTTGTCAATAAATATGTTTCAAGCAATCTAGACCCTAAAAATACCGTCTAGTATAGTATGGTTAAACTATGGTTAGTGCTTTGAGTGTAAAGGCAGTAGTTTGGGTTTACTTTATGTTGCAGGAGTGGAAGAAGAGAAAGCAGAATTAGGTCACCACATGCAAGCTCAATGGTGAAACAATAGCATTACCAAGGTATGGACATAGAAATATTGTACGTATCTACAGAAACCCTTAAATGGTCCCTACCTACAAATAATTGGCTGTTGAGCTGCAAGCGGAAGTGCCCCTCAGCAGGTGCCTCCAGGACCTTCTTGGGGAGGCTGTCCACCTGGAGAGAGGTTTGCTTGAGGTTCCTCTCCGCTCGGACGTAGTGCCACTGGTTGTCATTCAGGGGTGTGGGAGACTGCACAGTGGCTTCTGTGGGGCCATTCCCAACATCTATGGAGAAGGTGATCTCTTTGGGGGCTGGAATAGATAAACAGATGTGAAGAGGAAGTGAAGGTCTGAATTAAATCGTGGTTTTGACATCAAGAAATCTTACATAAATATAGGGTCCATTAACTTTTATGTCAGCAAATAGTACAGCATCATTTACCTCCCATCTCCTACACAGCAGCTTATACATAAATCTAAGCCTGCAGCCTCACTGTTTGATCTCTGCTGTGATTATGCTTGGCTGTGGGTACCCATCTTTTTTGCTATAACAATTACAGTGCTCTAGAAATAGTAGTTTATTCTCTTTTTGAAGTAAAAGTGTCAAACGCTGTACAAAAGTCACACAATGGTAGCAAAATATTTTGGACAAATAATGCTAAGGTGGGAGAAAGGATGAAGGAGCTCTTTCTGACTAAACCTTTCAAAATGCATGTACTTAACAATTACAGAACTTAGCTGCAAATGGTAGGAGAGAATCCTACAAGCATTCTTTGCCTGAATAAGCCTGACCTGGGAAGCAAGGAAAAACAGATGAGCAAAACTAGTTCACTGGTGATCCTAAACTAAAGGGGCATATGTAACACATGTCCAGAGATAGTGAGGCTCCTATAAACAGGATGATAATTGAAAAACTACAACCATATAAAGGAGTCCATCTTGCTCTGCTGGAAGCCTGAAAGGGGCCAGAACTTTTTAGCACTCTTGTTATTGATTATTTTTCCTCTTCCTAAAATGCTAAATACACCAGAAAGACCAAGAACCACGTCCACAGACCACACAACCAGAAGGCTGTGGATTGAAAATTCATAAAAACCTGTTATTTCAAGCCCAACAAATTGGATAGGTCTGGTTTTGGAAGCTGCTTCTTAGATAGTTAAGATAGGAAACACTCCACAGGGATAGACAAAGATCTATTCTGAGCCCCTGCATCTGCTAAAAGGCCGTTTCACTTTGAAGCAGCTGGTCTGTGGAACTTCCTTGATACAAGGCCTTTAGGCTGCAAATTCCATCTGGCAGCAAGAAACACACCACCAAACTATTAATGAGAAGCCTAAGTTTAAAAGACAAGACTTTCCCCAAACTTTTAAATAACTCATTTCTCTGGGAGTACAGATTTAACACACATACAAAAGCTTTCACTAAACAATCCTCCTAGTTGTTTGCAGTATTTGCTATATTTGATATCAAAATGACATTTTTACTTCTATATCCCTGAGAATGAAATGCAGTACACTGAAGAACAACCAAATTGGACTTTGATGTGCAATTAATAGTAAATCATACCTCATTACATTGTGATAATGCACCATGACTTTTACCATTGGTTTAATGAATCGAAGGGCCTTGGGGCCCTGTTTTATTAAATTTTATGTTGGAGTTATTATAAGCATATTATAAAATGCATAGCACTCAGTTTGTTTTTCCTAAGCTTGACAGAATTTGGAATACAGAAGTCATATTTCATGTGAAAGCCATGGTACCCTTTTGTCACTAATAAATATTTGAAGTCATCAGAACAAGAGTGAGGCAAAACCTCACTAATTAAGTTCCCTGCTATTGTCCGTTAAATACTGAGTAGCAGTTGTACTGCAGTCACTTACTAGATTTTGAAGTATTCAAGGCCCATTACAACTGTGACTGACTTATCTTGCATTAGCATCCTGTCCTCCATAGACTCTCACCTCGTAGCTGTACCATACCCACTGAGTTCCTCTGAAACAGTAGGGCTGCATCAGACTGGGTATGTTGGTGATACAGAAATAAAAGTAACCATCAGAGTGGTTGTATTAAATTTTTCATCTTTCAACTAAAATTGCAGTCTACAGGTACATCTAACCAGTAGCTTTTCTATAAAGAGCAAAGAAAAAAATTAATATCGGTGTTGAAAAAACAAATTCAGTCACCTGTTTGTTTAAGAAAGATAAACCTAGCCATAACAAGATTAACTGTAATGACCAAGGCTATACAGGGAAAATCTGAAAGGAGAGGTAGATAAATCCAGATTAATGAGTCTTTATGCCTCCATCTTATCCTCTTCAGGCACATCCAACCATCTCAAGACAGAAGAAAATATGTCCTTCACACTTCCCTGCACCTGTCAAATTGGGCAAATATACCAAGATTTCTCAACGGTGAAACTTACAGCTCATTTCAACTCGTATGAAGTCTTTAATCCCAAGGTTTTCCAAGAACACCCCAGAGACGGCAGTAGTTTTGAAGAAGAAGGAGATGTCCGCGCTGACCTCGGCATGGAAGGTGGGGAAGTGCAGGTAGGAGGCCTCCGTGTTGAAGGAAGCGGCGTTCCAGAACTGCCCTGCAAACACAACCCCCTTCTCTATAGTTAATTGGCACAGGACAGCAGCTACGGGCTGCACGTGGAAAGCCACCTTTCATCAGATAAACACGTTGGGTTTTTTTTTTTTAAAAAAAAGGAACATTCTGTACCTATGGAAATTGAGAAGAGCTAGTACTCACTGTCTCCATAGCAACGCAAAGGGCCGATTTTCCAAGCAGCCTCAGAGTTTGATCTGTTTGTGTCAGTGATCACTATCTGAGTTACAGGCAAATGGTCTTTGAAAGCAAGGAGGCCAGTATCATTTGTCCTGGATTATAATAAACAAACAGAAAGAGACAGCTTAACCACAGCCAAAATTCCCAGCATTATATATATGCAAGGCAATACTTGAAAGATGCTTACTTAAAGATGAAAGGTCTTTTGCAGAATTACCTTGAAGACTTGTGAGCGGTACACACTGCTTAAGATACAGATGTGCACATGTATGCTCTATGCTCAGACATAACACCGACCCCAGAAGACGCTGTATTTAGATACGTTATGCTCTCTGGTATGGACTGTAACTGTGTTTCATTTGTGCAGAATGATTGTGAAGCTGAGGCAGAGTGCTGCCTTTCTGCCCAGTGGGTATTAATGTAAATTGGGCTCTACTGAGTTTCCTCAGCAGGATGAATTTGACGTGGATCAGGTATAAGCCCAAGTTTGCATTTCTGTTAAGTTAGCTGGAGACGGATAATGACATTTATGCTGGCTTTATACTTTATCCAAGCAGGAAGAGGACACGCGATACCTGATCCAGCATGCTGATAGCATGGGGCAGCCAGACAATACCTGATCCAGCTTCAAGATGGCTGGTACACGACCGACTCAGCACACTGCGAAGATGGTTGAATTGGCAGAGTGAGTTTGCAGTGAATCAGCCCTTTGTATTACACACCTGTGGAAATTTTGGTTCAGCAACTGAAATACTGAAGGCTGATTTACCGCATTGTCAAACTACAGTCTCTTTGTATCAGCTGGGCTTATTCTTCAACTACAACTAACTCACACACGGCTGCTAGAAAGGAAAAGAAAAGAAAGAAAGATTCCTAAAGGATCATTTCTTTGTTTTTATGCTGAGTGTGCTGGGCAAATTGTTGCCCCCAAAATGCAGCACGGTATTTCATGGTAGCCCTCTGGTCTCTAAGCCGATGCAGTGGCTTTGACTCTGGCAGGGTATACAGACGTGCATTCATCCCACTGTACTTCATGGACCAAACTGAGTCCCTCAGGCATCCAATCCTGACCTTACCAGAGCCAAACTGCCCTCTCAAGTTATTTCTCTATCTATTAATTATAGAGAGGCGAGTGCTACCATATCTTATCTCCACAGTGATGAGTCTTCTCTCCTCCTAGCTCTTTTTCTGTGTCGAGGTCTGCTGTGCATCTGGGCACATAAGTCTGGCAAAGCATCTTTCATGGAGCCGAATCTCAATAGTTTTGGAGACAAGGATCCCTACCTCTGCACGGCCCAGCAATCTGCATGCAGGGTCTGGACTCAACTCACCTGTCTGCTCAGAGATGAAAGATTACATGCTGCACATGGGGATGGCAACAATGGCCGGATCCAAAATATCAATAATCCCAAATTTCCACCCACTGCTCTTCCAGGCAGGTATGACAGGTATGACAAAAATAATAGCCTCGGGAACCAGGTATCACTTTTAGAGCGATACCACTGCCAAAGAGTCTGACATCCCAAGCAGGATCCCAGACTACCTATATGCTGCTCATAATACCACCTTCCACAAAGGTACCTCTCATTATAGTTCCAGCTGTGGGAAGGGACTCAGGACTTAAGCAAAGAAATAATAATCAGGATGAACACTGCAGCTGTGCTCTGACACACAACCTCGGCTGTTTGCTTGGCTAAATGCTCTACTCTGACTAATGTCAGAAAAAATAGAAGGGGTATTTTGATCTTTTTGATAAAGGCTGCATACATTTCATTTATTTTTCATTGTTTCTAATTGCATGCAGCACAGTTAATTGTCTCATAATTCCAAGGGGAAAAGGAGAGGTACCCTCTCTGACCCTAACATTTTTTCTTGCTTCAGTGGGTGTCTGACATGCAGATAATTACAGACAAAGTGCAGCAACATGAAATTCCCAGACACAAGGCAGAGTGATGCCTTCAATACAGACTCAGAAGGAAAAATACCATGTATGAATCAAAAGTACATGGTCTCCTAATCTCTTCACAGAGGTCTCTCAGCAGCATACTCACATAGATTATTGTATCAATCTTTGAAAGTTAGTGTAAATGCTCTCAACAGATTATGAAACAGTTGTAACAAAAGCTGAACTATTTGAGTATTTCCTAGGAAGATAATTAAATAAGGCATTTCAGTGGGTGGGAGGAAGAAGAGTAGGCAGAATGAATGAAAAAAAGGCAGAAAGATATACAGAAAGAGGACATCAAATATGCAAAATACACATGAATAACTAAGCTGGCATTTACTTTTTTTAAAATTAAAAAAAAAATCACAAAATATTTAGGGAGGTTTCCTGCAAATTTATTTTCATTCAAAAAATAGTTCAGTCTTTTGACTAGCTATGATCAGCATTAAAATAAAAATCAGTATCTTCCTACAGCTACCACTTAAGATATCTACAAAAAAAATGAAATGGTGACATTTTAAAGATATTTATTCCACATCTCTGAAAACTGCATTGCTTATTAGATATTCTGTTATATTGCATAAAGTTCTTTTATATCAAATTTTATGACTCTGAGTTTTTACTAGTTATATGCCAGTGTCACAGAGAACTTCAGTAGCATAGCTCAACTGTGAGAAAGAAAAATATTCTAGAACTAATAAAAATCTTCACTTTTATGTTAATGCCTTGAAAACTCAATCAAGTTTCTCTTGAAGCTCAAAGAGCAGATTTTATGTATTTTATTCTCTCACACATGGAAAAAAAGACTTGTATAAAGATACGTATTCTCATACAAGCAGACACTGAAATAAAACCTATCAGAAAAACATTCTACCCTTCAGAGAATGTGTTAATAACAGGAACAACATACCTATTGTTGCAGTTTATTATTATTATTTCATGGTGGGAAACAAGTTTTTGGTGAAAAGTCAATACCTAAGATGCTTCAGCTGAGAAAAGCAGAAAAGAGATTTGAAGACACTATGCAGGCCCTCATGGGAGCTAAAGTTTGAGTGTCTTAAATTCCTGGTATTCTTTAAGGTGAACATATTTAAGACTCCATTTCTTACAAAACACCACGATTCCTCTTCTCTTTATGTGGAACACCATGGCAGACTCTCAAATATAGCGTATTATACCTCAGAGAGGAGCAAGAGAGCTTCGTGTACCTGTACAATAATTTTCTGGAGGCACTGCTATGGCATTACAAAATACAAATATTCCAGGGTTTGGACAAAACATTTGGAATTTTGCCTGAAGGGGGCTTGGGGATCACTTTGCATGTACTACAGTTTTCAAACAAAAAGAGCTATTTTCTGATAGAAAGCATCTGCACTATGATGTGCACAAACATGATTGTCTTTTAAACAAAAATAAAACCTTGTTAGATTCATTATTTTTTTATTTGTTCCCAGACCTAGTTTTTACTTGTATGTATTTTAATTTAGCAGTTCACATACACTTAAAACCAGATTATATTTGGTTTTCCACAGTTGCTTCTCAGGTTAGCCAAAACCACTACTTTATTTCTGTAGTGGGTTTCACATAGCACTCTGTGACCACTTCCATTGAGCATGCCTCTTGTACCATGCTATGCCCTGCTACTCAGTATGGAGAACTACGGGTGGGGTCCTGCCTGCAGGAGGGTCCTGAGGGGTTATGCTCCTTGGCCAGGAATGCAAGTTAAGTCCCGATTTCACAAAAATCAAAGCAGGTTTTATCCCTTTCCTGAAAGGAGTCCTGTACATGCAGAAAATGATACAAATAAATTACTAAACTTGGGAAGTAGACTTTCTGCTTACCTGACTTGGCACTCAATTCAGCACAGATTCAGATGAAAATCCGAATGTTTTTCAGAGGGTGGAAAACACCCTCAATGAACAGATGTTTCTCTGAGCTCTTTGCATAAAGGACAGTACCAATTTGTACTTCCCACAAGCAAAAGCAAACCAAAACAAATCCAATAATGCCCTTTACATTAAATCACTGAAATAGTTTTAGTTATGGGCATTAAATACTGTTGGATGTCATCTATTTATCCATGTCTGAAGATTAATGTCTGTATCTACCCAAAGGACTTCCCCAATAAGCTATGAGGCATGTTACACATCAAACAAATGCTCTATGTATGGGGGGAGAGGGGTGAAGGAAAAAAAGAAGAAAAAAATTTCGCTGCAAGTGCAGCAATGCTAAAGGTGATAGTGCAGCAACTGGATACTTTAAGATGTAGCACAGGTAGTCTTACCTGCAAATGACAAATAACTATTTTGATGGTAACATTATGAGACTATTTTTCTTCTTCCTAGCTACTAATAAAAGAATGCTCAAAAAAAATCTCACTCTATGGTATCCTAACAGTGTAAACCATCATAAATTGGTAATCTCTAGGTAGCTGTTTCCATATTTTTTCTAACAGATGGCAGAGCAGTGGTGCCATTAAATATAATTTCTTCTCATATGATCCCCTATTGGCATGTTTTCTTCTTGTACATTAATGAAAACTCTGGTGGGGTCTGAGCCTCAGTAGCTCAGATATTCAGTACAGATTTTCATGAATACAGTACATTTGGGGAAAAGAATACTATCATCAGCAGATGTCAATGAACAGCATGAGGAACAGGCCAGTGAAAGAGGCTTCCATCAGAGAAAGTTTTGAGCCCTGTGCAGGACATATCACTAATGATCCAAAAGAATACCTTGTAATTGCTATCTTATCTACCAGCTGCATCCAAAAATGCTTTACTGGGTCATGATAAAGAAAAAAACAGCAGCAGAAGAGGATATACCTAACAGTTGAAGGCAAGATGCAGTGGCTATATTTTGCTGAATTAGAGAAGAGGTACAGAGAAAGAGTTTGGTAATGATAGTAATGAACTGATTCCTGACACCTCAGGGGCCTGCTACAGTCAGCTCTCTGCAGGCAGCTTTTCTAGTTCGTTGACAAATGCAGTCATGAAGGCAGATATCCAAGACAGCTCTATACAGGCCAGGTCACCTCCGGCAGGGTTTATTTATGAGCTTGCAGGCTCTGTGGAGTTGCCTGCACTGCTTCTGGGGGAATGGATTCAGTGCGGGATAGTGGCTGAGCAAACAAAACCTTTCAAATCTGGGCTCGTCAGCAGCTGGGTTTCTCTGCTCTGCTCTCCTCAGCCCTTCTAGTTTTAGCATCCTGGCTCTGCCACAGCTTTGCACAAAGATAGCTCGTCCAAAGAGGGCTTCATTCACTTCCACGTGGCTTTACTCCTCCTAGAACAAAGCTGGATATACTCAATATATCTCTGGGAGCCAAAGTGGGTCTGACAATAGTAATATCCCCCCTCCCTTTTTTGCCTCCCCTTCTTTTCATGTCCTGTGGTTTCCTTGTTGCTTGCAGTACCTCAAAGGCACGGTAAAGAGGTGAATGCGTGTTACTTTGGAAATGGGAAGACTCAAAGGCTTAGTTCCCCAGTGAAGAAGGCTGCTCTGGAAGAGAAAAGAGGAGGATACTCCTACAATTTGAATAGGAAGACTGGAGAATAGAAATAAAAGATAGCCAGTCAGCTACTGGTTGGAATCAACACTGTCCACCACACTCTGCTGAAATGCCCAAGCTTCCTGTACAAAATGCCTTCCAGAGATGCTGCTCTTTCTGTACAAAATAAAAAGCTGTAAAGTTCTCCAAATTCACAAGGTTTCCAGGTGAATGCAGTCAGTAAGAAATAGGTTTGGTTTGATAACTGGCTTCAATCAAGTGTTTGCATTTGAAGTGGAAAATGGACTCCAGACAGAGAGACCGAAGTAGCAAACGGCCTTTTTTTTGCTTGAGATGAAAGACAACCTGGGAGAGGCATTTAAGGATCCAAAGGATCTCTAGAATGGACTTAAGATAACACAACCCTGTCTGGATTTCAGAAATGCTTTATTCTTTAGATCAGTTTAACACTTTTCCCCAATAATGCCTGTATAAAGAATGCACCTTCTGTTTGAAACAGGGCATATGTTTCGAAAGACAATTGCTTTGAAGGTAACTGCTTGAAGCTGTGGCAAATCCGTCTCATCTATACATAACTTGTCCCAACAGTTAACTATTTTCAGTGTTGGGGAAGGGGAAAAGAGAGAAAGAAAAAATTTTCTGAACTAGATTTAGCTTTAGCTTGCAGCTACTGGATTTCTATGAATGTTCCCACCCACTAGCAAGAGCTTTCAACAGTCAGGAATCTCTCTTTTTTGGAGGCATGCATAAACTACAGTCAAGTCACATTAAACACCTCTCCAGATCCCTTGCTTGGGTCAGGGTGACAACTTATGCCCTGCTCCCTCAGCAGAGGTCTTCTCCCATTCTCCAGCAAATACCATGAAGATGCTCCACTATTCTGCAGTGACAGAATTAGCTGTCATCATACTGCAGAGTTTGGAAGTATGGTGAGGAGCTGCATGGAAAAAGATACTTTTCACTAGAATGCTTTAATAAAAAGAAAGGTGAAAAATACAAAAGCTTTCTCCATATAGCATGCAACCAATTATATTCCTGTTTATCTGGCCAGCATAACTCCAGGGGGACTAACGGTGTCAAGTAAGAGCCAAGACACAGCAGCTGGCTCAGGTGTCATCTTAGATATCATTTAAAAGTCAGCATGCCTAGGAGTGCATATTGTGTGTCGTCAAACACCTGGCTCAGGACTTTTTTGAGGTCTGTTTTCTCTTGTATTTCATTTCTTTTGCTGCTCTGAGAAATTAGTAGCCGCTTCTGCATCCGAGACAGTCTAGGGAAACCAAATCAAAGCAAAATGCTAAGCCTGTCTCCTCTTCAGAAGGACGCTCCAGCTATTCTGGTGAGTTCCTACCTTGGAGCTGCAGTGAGCAGCCTGATTTATCTAAAAGGAGCGAAAATGATTTTCTGGTTTTCCACTCTGCAGCACCCATTTTATTTCATGCTAAGGCAAATAAATGCATCTACTGCTGTCTTGCTCCTTCCACTATAATGTATAGCAGGTTAAAGTCACAGTTCAGATCTCAGCAGGTTTCAGATTCAAATGCTCATTATATGTCAGGGGGTCAGTGTTCTAGCAGAGAAACACAAAAGCAATATTCAAGAGGCATGAAATTTCTTACATTTAAAAAATCTTTGTAAAGGTCAGGGGGGGTTTAGCTTTTAAAAAGGCAACCTGCAATTTAGAATACTACCAAAGTCCAAATTTCAAATGGATTAAAAACCAAGCCAAAACACCTGAACCCCCAAACCAACAAACAGTAGGCAGCTTAGCTGAGGCAACTTCTATGCATATCCTGTTATTATAATGAAATTAGGAGAAACAAGTAGCTCTGTGAGCTGCCAAGCTAATGAAGCATGATTTCCAACATCTCTCTCCCATGAGGGTTTTCCAAAATATAATAAAAGTGTAAGCTTCCTTAACTTCCTTCATGTGGGTTTTAATTGGCCTTTTCCCCTCAGCCTGGCATAAATTTTCATAGAATGTGTAATTTCTAATACTTCTGAGATTTCTCCTTCTCTGTTAAAGATGTTTGAAATGCGTCTGCTTGTTTAAAATCATCGGGTGTGTGGTGAAAATGGAAATAAACACCCACAGCATAACTTGCTTAGGTCTCATTTCCTTAGGAGACTCAGCTGAAACATTATAAAACTGCATTTGGCTTTCACCTTGCATTGGTTTGTACAACCTGGGTTGCACACTGTCCTGCAATCTTAGACTACAACCCCAATGGTCTGCCAGTGTAACACACCCAGCTCTGCCTGAGTAGCAGCTCACCAAAAAGCAAAATGTGGATTACAAACAGCACCAAGCACCAGTAAAAACAGATGCTTTTGATGCTCATGTGCAAACCTCACCAAAGTGCCTTTGATAACCAAACATTAAAGAAAGATAGATTAACATGCACAGCCAGGCCTTTCTATACAAATCTATACAAATCACATTCATAAACCAACATTTACATAAAGATCTTCCCAAAGAAATCCCCTTACAGCTATGATTTTGAAAGTGAATAGTTAACCCAGGGATATAAAGGGTCCAACTGAATAATCACATTGTCTGGAAATTAGGCCCTCTTGCAAATGCCACACATCGAGCAACCAAAAAAGCCCAACACTTACAGTGACAAGTCATTTCTGAATTTTTTTTTTGTTTGTTTCAGGACCCCTTACAGTTCCTTTCTACTCATTCTCTTTTAAGTGAAGGTTTCACAGGGATAATTTGGACACTATTTCAAACACAGTAGCCTATTACAGCAAGACATTTCTTGTCTACTTCCATTATTCGTAATTTCTGAACTACTCGAGGTTAAAATATCTTTTTTTAGAGAAAGGGCAGCAGCTCCTATCAGTGAGTGGTCCAGAAGGGAGAGAGGGTGAAGCAGAGTTTTCACATGTATTTTCACAGTGTTTCAAATTGTACTTTCAACAACACTCATCTGGCATGTCTGTCCCCTCCAACACACGTATGGAATTAATCGGGAAGTTCACCAACTAGCTCTCAGCTGCTAGAGAGTGTCTGAAGGTGCAGAGAATGGGAGAAGGTTGTGAGGTGGCCTTCCCAAATTCATGTGGCATCGGGGTACAACAAAGGTCTGAACCTGAGGAAGGCTTTGAACGTTCATGCTATAAGTCTAAAACTTCCTATAGAGACTGAACCAAAACCTAGAGAAGCCAAAGGAAGTCCTTCCATTGACTTTAAAAAGCTTGGGACCCAATGTAAAAGAAAGTTAAGGCACATACAGATATACCGTTTCATAAGAAAAATACAAGTCTTCTTGATACTACAGATTTCTTGTTCTTTAGCTGTCTGTACCTGAATTTTGCTCTGATGTATACCCATGCACCAACCTCCTAGAGCCTTTATTCATGCAATGCTCCAATTGAATCAATGGAAATTTTTAAACAAATAAAACGACTGGTTTTGGCATTCAACAACAAAGATTTTTTGAAGACAACCCATCCCAGCAACCTGCTTCAGCCAGATATCGACTTTTGCTCAAATAAGAAATTTAAGATGAAATCAGAAGTCCAAATTCTTGTTTGACTTCCATTCTCATTTGATCATACTCAAGCCATTCAAGCTTCCTGAGCTGTGAATCAGGAAAAGATTTAAGCCTTCTTGCCCTACTTTCCTATCCCCAGCTCTCACACAGACACTACTATACATGTTAAAATTATTACCATTCTTCTCTATCTGCGTCACAGTTGCAAAAATATCTCATATCCAGACAACTTTCTTCAAGTCCACACGCACACTGTTGAATGCCCGGAAGAGATCCTCCCCAGTAAAGATGCTTTTCATTGGCACGGCCAACCCACCAAGCAAATGGCATTCCAAGAGGGGAAAAAAGAGAAAAGAGAAAAAGAGAGAGAAAGAGAACTTGATAAGCAAATTGGATTCTCCTGAGAAGGAAAAAGAGAATGGAGGTGGACATGTTACATAATACTGAAAGAAAAGATGTGAACTACAGATGAAGTAACAAACCATAAACTTTGCCCAAGTTGCATTTTGTGGCATACATGTTGAGAAAGCAACAGCTCTCTGGTAATCCCGTTTGGTTTGAGGAGCAGACATTTTCCCCATAGGGCTCACGTGCCAATCACCCATGAGAACGTTGGCACATTTCAGATGCAAGGACTTTTGACGTGTGAACCCAACACCACTGTCTGCACCGGCTGCATCCGGTGTTTTTGTGTGACGCTAGAGGGGAAATCTGATCACTGAAGGAGTCTGAAAACAATTCTCCTGCCACAACTCGCACTGCACAGCTGTCTTGAACCACCCAGTATTGGCCAAGGACCTTTTGCAGAGTCTACCTGTTATGAAGAAGACTAGCTCTTAGATCAGGATTTTTTACCTTAAGTCGTATATAAAGAGCAAAAATCTTCAGAAATAACACACAAATTGACCTATTACTATGGGCTTAATACAGTTCCTCTCAAAACTAAGACCAAAATTTGTATCGGTTTCTACGGGAGCAGGACTAGGGATTTTAATGTGCTCTCCAAGGGTGGAATTTGCAAATGCAAAGCTCCATAAGATATTAAAACATCCTAGATTAAGGATTCAGGTAGGAGATAAGTGGGGAAAAAGATTTCCCTACTTGGGAATTAATTTGTCTCTGTGAAGTTATTTTCTATCTACAGGAGCTCTAAGATCTATGTATTTATATAAACCAAGATAGCTTTTGTTTAAATTTCATAATCCATTATACATCAAGCATTAAATATTAATAGTCAGATACAGTAAGCAGATTCAGATGTAATGAAATCCACGGATTAACATTTTGCTAAGACTGACTTTGTCTTCCAGCTCAGATAACTTTTTCATTGACTTCTTAATCCTTAAATCAAGAAATGTAATCAGTTACACACACAGGTAGATGGCGAAATTTAGCAAAATTGACATATCAAGACTTTTTGATCAAAGGAGCTTGGAAAAATAAACTGCACTGCTAATGTAGAAAAATGTATCAATTTATTCTTCTGCTTTACTAACATTATTAGTAGGGAGTATTCTTCATTATACAAAGCAAGAAAGTCTAAAATATGAAATGCAATCAAGGTTAACTGTAGAGTGTAAGGGACTAATTAAAATGAGTTTTAGAATCACTTGGCAAAATTAATTCATATTTGTTTTCCTTCTAAGCTTAGACTGCTGAACTGTAAATTCATGAAAAAAGGAAAATAAAAATAGGAAGAGTAACTCCATTCTCATGATACCAACAATTAAGACATGACGAATTTGACCGATACCCAGTGGTACTCATTAGAAAAACACAATTCAAGAACATCTAAGGATTCATCTTACAAAAATGTGCACACTGATTTTAGGTCTCATATTATTGTCAACCCATTTATTATTATTTTCTTTCTTTTCTTTTCAGCTGATTTTCTTGCAGAAGTTGATTGCTGAGGCCAGTGAAACAGGTCTATACTATATTATTGGGAAATTACTTGGTAAATCTTGGAATAGTAATGTTAATTGAATAAAAGGGTGATTTGTCTAGCAGTTGGAATAGATATTATACAGAAGTGCTTCATCTAATTTTAAAAGTGCCCATTCTGGAAAAAAATATTTAGATAAAGATAAATCCTTTAGGCCATCAGCAAATAATGGTATTCATTAATCAAATTCAACCTATGTCAGGTTCTTTTGGCAGAAATCATTATATACTTAAACATAACAGTGAAATAAGCAATCATTCACAGGAATTAAGAATGAGTAGTTTTCTGATGTCTTTTTCAGATCTGTTGTTATTTGTTTTATCGAGCAATACCAAGAAAACACATACACATTCAGATTTATGATATAGACTGGGGAAGTGGTAGAAGCACCACAGTTTGAGTCATTTACAACTAAATTAAATACAGTGCTAAAAAATAGAGCATTCAACATTATAAGGAACAACCTTAGATTGTCAAGAGAATAGACTATAAAAAACCAGTGTCTTTTCAAAAATTCTATTTATTAGGCAGAGTTCTGCCACCCTTTACTCAAGATGAGTAAATTTTTCTCCCTAACTAGTCCCTTAGAAATCAATTGTAGTGTTAAGGAAAATTATGCCCTGATTCTTCAAAACTCTTTTCCATGTGCTTAATTTTTAACACATGAGAAATCACAGAGCTATTCAGCAAAGCTTTTAAATTTAAGGTACATCAGTAACGTCTGAAGTGTTTAGGAATTACTGAAACATATATTGTATGTCATATACCTGTAATGCTGAAGTAATGTAATATTTCACTAGCAATGCCATTCAATCTATCCCTGAGTTCTGTCCAGAAAGTTTACACCGTTATACCTTGGCAGAGCTGGAGGCTGCCTTGCATTGAGATTGAGTTTGACCAACAGATGTTGATTAAGATTCTTTCTTCTAAGCTTGTAGATTTGTTGCAATATCTTCACTTCTGTAATCATGGTATTATCATTTTTTCAAAACATTATCAATACTCCTCCACCTCAAAAAGAATTCATTTCCTTCCTGTGGTGAAGCCACAGACTAAGTCAATGACATTAATCAAGGAGTTAACATGGCCCCATAAACTAATGGTTACGTATATCAGTAGAATTCCACTTTAAAATTTCTAAGCTAAAAAGTCCATTTAATAAGAAGTGCTACTAATTCTTCATTCTGTGCTTACATTGTACTTAGTAACAAATTATTCAGTCAAAAAAGGTAGTCAAAAACCTACTGCACAAATAAAAGTATTATTTTCCGTGCATTTTTGTCTATTTGGAACTGAAAAAAAATCCCCTATAATAAATTTATTAAGGTTGTATTTGAACTCCATACTATGGTTTTGAAGGAGAGTATGTGTGAAAAAAATCCCAAACCAAGCAAAGCAAACAAGACCCAAGTGACTGAATTCACCATTAAAAGAACAGAGACCAGTTTCTTTCAAGTGATTTCTTCCTGTACTGCTCAAGCTGCCTTTGGAAGGTTTTAATTTTGATAACAAAATCCTCAAAAAAGGCAAATTTTTTTTATTTCCTGCAGAGAACAATAACCTGTTCTGTGAGGATGCTGTCTGGAAGCCTCTACAAACAGCTGTGTTATTTACTTCACCATTTTCATCATAATTTAATATGGTATCGCATAAAAGAACCAAGCAGGCAAAGAGTATTTTATATCAAACCAAGTACTGCTACTTGTTCACACTGCCAGGCACAGGCTGCAGAAAGTAAGGTCGGCACAGGTCTTCTGAAAGGAAAGAATAAGGGAGCTCTTGATCATCTTGATGTTTCCCTCTACCTGTCTCCATAGGCTGGTCCTTTGTGGTCTATTGGTCTATTCAGCAGCTACTGCGCATATGTATCTGAATAGCCAAGTAAGAGTTTGGAAACCCTGGCGTATACAATACTGAAACACATGGACAAGAACTCAGTTTTTCTCCATCCAGCAAGGCACAGAGGGTAAGCTCCTTTCAAACGTCAGTTCTTCAGCAGATCTCCAGTACCTGCTCCATCAATGTGCTTAACTAAACTGTTTGTTGTTAGTTCTCTGTATGAAATCTGTTCCAGCAGAAGCAAGGCTGGCACAGACTGTACAGTTCACAAGCACAGAGGCTGAGGACTACGAAGAGAGTAGCAGACACACGGAGGTTGTTTCCAATGATCCTTAAAAGGAGATGCAGATTGAGATCAGATTCACCTGCAATGCGTATCTGGCTCTCCTAGTGACAAGAATGGCTGAACACATATTCGGTGTCCCTCTACCAGCTTACAAGAAAATGTCTGTCCTCTTAAATCTCACTTGTACTGACAGTTCTCTCATTTTCTGTATTAGGAGACATTGACATTGCTAGCAATACAAGCTATTTTTAAAGGTTTTAGGCTTACCCATGTTTTAAATGGCAGAGAATTTTTTCAAAAATTCTTTGTATAGGCACTCAGAAGCTGGAGGAGGGGGAGAAGCAGCATATTCCGACAGCATTCAGGACTAAACTACTATGTATATAAATCCCAAGCAACTTCTGTGAACTCAGTTTACCTTTATATAGGCAGAAAGTCTTAGCATTGGCTTTTATGTTTATACAGCATGAGTTAAGAAAAAGCCATGCATTTTTAATAGTATTATATTTTAAATATTTGTCATGATTTGTCTACATCATTTGTCGTGTGGTTCTTGTTATTGCAACAAACAAAAATCTGACGATGCAAATATAACAAGATAAACTGGATCCCTTGTTAAACTCCTGTGCTGTATAAACCTAAAGTCTGACCCAGTAATTACATACCCCTAACACAGGTAAGGCTTTTCAGGTACCCAAGTTACTGAAACAGGTCAGTTAAAGGTCTTTTCCACCACCACAGCAAGTCAATTTATTTATATCTGTCTGTTGAAACACTGAAACCATATTGCATTGAAACAACATTCTCTTGGCAGTCTTCATTTTCGTTTTTTTCTCCAAAATCAAACTGAGTTAAGCAGAACTGAATTTGTTAAATCTATACATGTTACTGATGAAAACATACATTAATTTACATCTATGCTGTTTTCTCTTAAAAGGAAAGATTCACATATCAAGAGAGAGTGAAAACTGGGAAAATATTGATTGTAGAATTGCATAAAGCAATCAAAGCTAATTCTTTGCTACCACACTAAAAATATCTGTTTGCACTAACTACTTCAACAATATCAAATCCTGCAAATGGCTCACCTGATACACTGAATATTATGTGAAACAAGCAGTTAGCAGATTTTATTTATATATATCTGTATATATACACACATATGCATATGACG
This sequence comes from Pygoscelis adeliae, assembly GCF_000699105.1. Classification (NCBI taxonomy): domain Eukaryota; kingdom Metazoa; phylum Chordata; class Aves; order Sphenisciformes; family Spheniscidae; genus Pygoscelis; species Pygoscelis adeliae. The sequence goes on along the minus strand of NW_008824762.1, from coordinate 224,439 downwards.
CAATTTCAACCTGAATAACTGTATCCAGAGGCCAATCCCAAGTACAAATTATGATCTCGGCTAATCCACTTTTAAAAGGCTCTTGAAAAAATGGAGAAAGGGGTAAGAAAGCGAGAACAAGGGAAAACCATGACTCAATATTTTTTGTAAGTTTACCAAGGTCTTGTTTTCCCATGCTTGATTTTTTTCCATTGCAACATTTTTCTAGCCTTTTTAATCAGAATTTTAAACATTAAATTGAAGTAAAACCAAATTCTTCCCCTTTGGCCATTTCAACAGGAAAAAAATACACTTTTGATAAATCAGAGAAAAAATGTTTATAATAATTCTGGACAAAATTATGGACAAATTGGAGAAATATTCCATATTTAGTGGATTAATTAATTAATATATTCTTAGAGGCTGTTTGTTCAGTGAAGAGGTCTATGGTGTTAATGACTCAGAACCTGTATTGGTTTAAATGACAGCTCACACCTCTGGGAGGATACACTAATAACACAAAGCGGGGTGAACTCGGGCTGTGCTGCATTAACCAGTATGTGCTACCCATTCTTTGAAGTGGATGCTGAGATTTAACAATGAAAAAAGTTGCTCTTTGGTTTACAGTCCCCAGTGAGGGTCTCGTGGCTCTGCTCCAGCCAGAGGGAAGCCACACCTGCCCTCTGAGGTGGCAGGCTCTCTGCACTTCACAAACAAAACTCTGGTTTTTTAAGTCAAGATCAGGTTATCTTGGAAAAAATGAATATATGTAATACGGACCAGGGAAAAATGAGAATCCCCAATGGTTCCTTTGACCATTATTCACTGAGTGAGCCACCAAGTCGTCCAGTTGTTTTTGTGCTGTACACCTCTGCTTCCATGTGGACACACACCTGTTTTATGCCTGGCTCTTCTCTTTTCAGTACAGCCATAATGACCAGCTAACACTTCCTCCCTTTTGCTCAAAACCTTCCTCATGGCAATTGTGCAATTCAGATTTATTGTCCTTTTTCTTTCTTACAACTGTAACCCACGTACCACTGCCGTAATGTTCAGAGATGCATTGGAAATCACGGCTGGTCAAACACTGCAGCAAGGCAGATGCCATTCTGTACTGAGTATCAATGGTGCTGGCCAGTGTTACTAAGATTCGCGCTGAATTTGATGTCAATTTTGGGTCAGATCCTGTAACCCTTATTCAGAGCAGCTATCTGAAAGTGAAGTAGTCCTGCTAATGCCAGTGGACCTAGTCCCTGGGCAAATGTTACTTAGTCACAAAGTCTGTCCCTCATTTTAAAATTATTTCGTTAAGTGTGGTTAGGAAAAGAGGAAAGAAAGGCAGTACTTTGTTGACATTTTCTTTCTCGTTATTCAGCTTTGCTGCTAAGGTGCACTGCTTTCATACAGAGTCCCAGGCTGATGGAACTGCTTAAAAAAGAAAAAAACATGCAGCAGCATTTGTCTGCATCTCTTTCTCTTAAGCAGAGAAACCGCGTCTCCCTCTGGAGCAGCTGTTACCATGGTGTGCTCTGTTCTTCCTGGAGTTGCTAAGATATTCTCACAGATGAAAATGGGCAGAAAGAAGGTAAATAAACATGGACCTTTGCTTCTTCTAGATTTAACAGGAGGCTAATGAGCAGAACTGCTGAGTTGCAATGACAGAGTTGTGCCATCACACACTAACAGCGCTTCAGTAAAAGCAAAATCATCATCAACCCTTTGAGAGACAGATTTGAGGATGGGCATAAAGATTTCAGACCCAAACACTTTTATATGCTGAGGAAGATTGAATCTACATCCAAACTAAAATTTTGTGCCTCATGAATATCTCTGCTGAAGGCCAAAGAAGGCTGAAAATATTATGAGTACTTGCATTCTCCTCTGCCAGCTCAGGCTGGGTTGTTTTCTCAATAAATTTCTGGCCAAGTGACAAGTTTCCTGAAAGATGCAAGTGGGACTCCAGCCAGCAACAGAAACTATGGGAACAGCTGAAGGCATCCAGGTTAGGAAGAAAAAGCAACAACAACAAACCAACCCAAAAACAAAAGTGCAGAGAAGATTACAGCTTTTAGGGACAAATGACAAAACAGAGAAAATATCAGCTTTGAATCCTCAGTTTTGCTGAAGATGGACTGGATATCCTACCCCATTGAAACAAAAAAATTATCTTATTTCCTTTATGTCTTGCATTCCAGCTCAGTGCCACTTCAAACCTGTCCCCCTTGCTTTCAACTTCTTTTCCTCTTCCTCATTCCCCTTTTCCTTTCCTGTTTTCTCTGTTTAGCCTAATTCCTCCAGGTAAATTCAGCTAAACAAGCCCTGCATTGCCTTAGCAGATAGGCCTATAACATTGATGCATGTCCTGCCACATCCTTACTCTGTGCTGGGATCAGAAACCCATCAGTGGCCTGGATTCAACTGCAAGTGAACAATGACCATGGGTAAGCCACAGTGGGCTCCAACATGACCCTGCCTGGGCAGAGGAGCAGGTCCTGCTCAGCAGATGTCTGGACTTTTTTTCCTATGTCATAGGTATAGCCAGCAAAAATAATGGCAATAAGAGGATGCCATCATTTGTGCCCTCACACTGCTCATTCAGCTCCTATGTGTTCATTCTCATCCTCTTTCACCAGTACCATCTCACCCATTTCCACTGGAAGGCCATCTCCTGTGGTGGCTCAATACAGTGCCCAGGACAATGGTCTTTTGTTCTTAATCAATTCTTCCGCATAAGTATAAAAATAGTTAGTGAGAGTAAATAGTAGCAAGTGCTGAATTAATGGATTAATAAACAGAAGATAAACCAGATCATGTCATTCCAGTTCTTGTGAAAATGCCATGGGGTACTGAAGGATCATAGGTGATTAAGACTTGGGGTTCTCTGTATCTGCAGCAGACCAATGCTCCTTAGTGGCTCTCAAGGGCTTGAGGAAGGCAACAGGAGTGACATTCGTAGCCACCCTGTTATGCAGCTAGTAACACATCCCAGTCTCTCAACGTCCTACTGAAGTCTTACCCACGTTATCTTATGAGCTCACCAGTTGAGGTGGCCTGGTTTTGGATCACCGTATACCACATGGATTGGGGGAGAGCATGGAAGAGATGAGTGACTTTGTAAGTTCAGACAGATCATATGCTCTTCTTCAGAGCTTTCTTTTTAAAGTATTTTATAATGGATGTGAAAGGGCTACAGGGTAAGGAGAGGCTACTGAACTAATGCACCTTATAAACTATTACAGTAGTAGGTGAGAGAAGTAGTTCATCACAGCAGTTTTTGTTCTTAAATGCTATTTACGTTTTCATAGAGGAAAGCAATTTCAGAGCCTAAAAATAACATCGCAGAGGACAGAGGGGAGTAGTTGAAGTGTCAAAGACTATGAATGGTGCATCAAACCGTAAACCAATCATTTCACCACAGGAACACTTAGTATACAACTCTTATTCATGGAAATGTTGAAGTGAGACAACAACTTTTACAGAACTGTAAAAACTACATTACAAGCAACTGTCCCGGGAAAGACTGCCAGGAAGAAACACTTTTCAGTTCATTTATTCACTATTATTTTCCAGGGATAAAAAAAGCCAGATCCAGCAACTGGTATAAATGCATCTGGCTCCAGCAAAATCAAGGTAGTTGTGCTGATTTGCACTCACTGAGCATCAGGCTGTTCACAGGAGGACAAAATGGTTGAGGCTGGAAGGGACCTCTTGAGACCTTCTAGTCCAGCCCCCCCACTTCAAGCTGTTCTGAAACAGATTTGGGTTGTAAGAATTCCATAGACAAACTCTGTCGCTGTCATTGGGACAGGTAAAAGCACCATCTGCAGGTATGCAGTGACTGAAATAAAGATCTGAAGGATCTATTTTTAAAGGGGGTAAAAAAGGAAAATTAATTATATATTTGACCCATTTATTCTTGAAAGATCCATAGTGACAGCTCAAGCTCTTGGGATAGGGCATGGATGAAGAGTAAGAGAGGGACCCTACCTGCAGCACTTTGCACCCTGTGCACTCAGTGGGGTGGAAGAGTGGACCTGTACAGCAAAGCCCCCAGTTCTGCACAGCTCCCAGCCTCATACACTCTCACCTGCCTACCATCCTGAGCCCTTCATCAAGAAAGTCCACAAAAACCCAGGTCTACAGCCTGGCCTAGTGGTAGTCTGGAAGCCAGGGCATAACTCAGAGCAGGGTTCCTCAAGTTTATGGACACAAGTCAATTGGAGTAAAGTCTAGTGGAATTAATACAAGG
>NW_008824762.1:195688-220201 GCF_000699105.1 Pygoscelis adeliae | reverse complement strand
TGCATGGAAGGTTTGCTGGATCATGCTCACAGCAAAATGCAATTTGATAGACTAGAAAGAGAAAATAGATAAAATGGGGACATTTGGAACATTTAATAGGAGACTGGATAAGTTACAGAAAAACATGCTGTGGAAAGCAATCTTTGCTTGGTCCTTTGGGAGAAACTACATACACTAATAATGGTTCTTCTCCCCCAACTTTATTTTGAAAAGTGTCTGAGTAAAAATGGAATTACCTTACTTGACAGAACTGTTTCCTGTATATGCAGTTTTAACTACCGGCATTAATAATGAGAAAAGTATCCTTATTATTACTTTTTTTTTTTCCCTCCTGCTCACATGGCACCAACACAGTCACTAGTGACTGAAATGGACTGTATTCTGATTTGACAAGCCTCCACAAAAGACAGATTAATTTTGTTCCCATTGTACTTGCAATGACAGCTTCTAGGAATAATAAAAACTAGATTTGGGTACAGAGAATCTTTATTAGCAATATTGATTCATGAAGCAATGAGAACACACCTTGTCTTTCAGCTCCCAGGTTAATACAGCATGGCTGACAGAGAATAACATCTTATTTACACGGAGTGAATCTGATCAGAAAGTCATTGGGACAATGTCATTTCCACAGAGTGCCTTTTTGAAGTATAACCACTAACTGGTTCCTCTAAGTGTCTGATAATAACTACTGACTTTCATGGATTAGATTGATCTTAAAGAAAACAGAAAACATCATCAGTAAATATGCTGAATTTCTGACTGGAATAAAAATAGAAAAACAGTCTTAATAGAACATAAATTAGAAGAGGTAATAACATATTGTTAATCACTTTGAAGCTGCAATCCTTATTTAAATAAATGAGGGGGTTTCTTAAAACTGATAATAGCACTCACAGATATTATTGGGATGGTGCTTCTGTTTTGGAAAGAATCCTTCGGAAAATGAGATGTGAACATCTCAAGTTCCCTGTAAAATTAATTGGGCAAATGAGAATCTTTGGTAAGAGGGAAATCCAGTATCATTCCCCATGCAGCTTTATATAAAAAGCCAGAGGTCGTGGTTTGTTGTTTTGTGGTTTTTTTTTTTTTTTTAAAGGCAAAAAAGCAGTACATTTAAATTTATGCTAAACAGCTGAAAAAGTCCCTGTGCAGAGCATGCAATATATTTGCTGTACTCTAAAAAACAAGCATTGTAATCAACCAAAAAATGAAACCAACAGCCAGAAAAGAGTTTAGAGAATAATCCAGGCACATTTACAAGTCTTATACTAATTATGAGCCAACAAGGCAGCTTGGACAAGCAGAGTAAAAACCATGCTCTTAGCCTCTCCTCCTACTCTTCTGTCACATCCCTACTGAATTGAAATATCACAGGGCCAGTTAAACTGGATTGTTTATTCTTTGTCCCAAAATGTGTTAGTTGGCAAAAGACAAAATTCAGTTGTACTTACGATGATCATAACAGCACCCATCTGGACATCCAGCACAGCAGTAGAGAAAGTCCAGTTTTAAGCGCTTTATCAAAAAAAAAAAAATCATCAAACTGCATCCCAGTATCTCCGAGAGGCGACAAGCATTACTGCAACTCATTAAACTTCTTTATAGTTGTATGTGTTACAACACATTACAGAGCAATGGTAAATAAATAACTGCTGATTTGACACTGCTTTCAACTGCTGAGCAATTCTGCTTTCCTCAGTGTTACAATTAATGTCAGCAGCTAATGCCTTAAGTGGTAGAATCGGAAACTCGACTACAATAAACAAATGCAGTCAAGTTTCAACTTAAGGATATACCCAAACTGCAGCATGGCGTTGGTTCAGCTGTCCCCGTCTCAGGCTGCAATTACAGTTCTGTTGGTCAGAGCAGCAGGGGCATCATTTGTCATCCTAAGGAAGGCTGGAGTGCTGTGAAATTGGGCACTTTGGAAAAATGCAGCTGTAGCAGAACATATGTATAGGCAAGACCATGAAATGAACTGGCTCCAAGCCAGCATGTAAGGAGAAAAACAAGAGAATATAAATGAAAAAATTCATAGAATACTGTACTCAGAAGATGCTCCTATTGATATATCCTGACCAGCTTTAAAGGTCAGGATGACAACAATCTGTTTTCTCTGTGGAACAGCTTAATCAATTTGCAGCTCTTTTTTCTTCACCCTGTTAGCAATGAGTTTACATCTTTCAAACAGATCTTCTATTTAGTTTTTGCTATTTAATTGGTCTCAGGTTCCTGTGTATCTTGCTATACAACTGCAGCAAACAGAAGGATATATACATGGGTGTGTATATACATTCATGCACAGGCTGTACTGGATAGAATATGAACTGCTCAGCTATGCTCCGTAGCTCTACTGTCACTAACAGAGATTATTATTCAGCTCAAGAGAGAGTTTTCTGCTCCTGGAGCAGAAGGAAGAACTTGGCTGTAGCTTTACCACTGCAGTGAATACTGGAATGAACAGAGGCTGCAGAAGAATGACAACCATGCAACCATGAGAAGCCACCAGTCCTTCCTCTTTTTCCAAACACTGAACAGAACCGCATGGAGACACAGACTCCTTCCCCCACCATGTGTGTGCACACACACACTGCAGAGTGGAGCTGGACACTTCAGCGGCTCTAGGAAATGTATCAGCATATGCCCAGTATCAAAGAGTCAGCCACAAAGCTTAACAGTTTTCAGAGACAGCACTTCCTGCCCTCTGGGCAAGATCAGGGCATCTTATCCCAGTCCAGCAGAAGATGATCTGGCCTCCATCATTTCTTGGCAGTAGTGGAGCACAGCTCTAGACTCTTGAGAGAACTCCAGCTGCCACATCACTTGTGAGGATCACATAGGCTGCAATGAGCCTATCAAATGCTTTTTTTTCATTTTCTTTCTTCCCATGGAATACACAGTCAACAAGGTTACAGTCCTTATTTTCACAGTAATGAATCTTGTGGTCATTTCATCTAATTTTCAGCACTTAACTGAGATGGCTACGTCCATGTGCCATCTGTATTTAATGGCAAGAGAGAGAAACACCATCGGAGCCATTCAGTCAACCTACAAGCTTCATGAAGTAAGAATCAAGGTCTTTACGCACAACGCAACTTTCTACCATAGGACTTTCATCACAGCTGATGAAAGATAAACCTTTCGTGTGGACTGCATCACGGTTGTGAATCAAAATCCCACAAGATCATCACATACATCACCACCTTTCCTCCCAACAGTAAGGCTCCTTAATTGAATGTACCTTCCTCAAGACAAGTATAACCTAGTACAAATCCTGTCTACTACTGGTTTGGAGGGATGTAGGCATCTCCCTCATGTAGTGATGCTTGGGTGGAAACAATACAACTGAGGCAGGTAAGTCTCTCTAAGACTGGTGCAGGATTTTGGCAAGGTATACATTAATATATGTTGTTAGAGTTCTCCAACAGCTATGTAAAAAGTAACTGGGCTCAATCACTTCCATTTAACTGCCTACATCATTTGCCTGCTTTATTACAAGACACGGAGCCCCAGGGGACAGGGGTCAGAGGAAATGAAGTCATGAACAAGATCACACCCAAGACTCGTATTTTAGAGCCAGTCCCAGATCAGACAAAATGGTAATCCCTGAGGGGCAAACTACTTTTAAAAATATACAAGCGCCCCTCCCTCCAACCTCTTCTCTCTATACATATGCCTGCATGCATATGTACAGCTCCATAATGGAAGCTTTTCCACTCAGATTTACTTTAAGGAATTAATAAATACAAGTTACACATTTATAGCTGTAATACACTCCTAAGCATTATGCTTTTTCTCACATCTGAAGAGCAGAAAAAATGCAAAGGCAAACATTACCCTGATGTATGCTTCATTTTAGAACAGAATGCAGAAACAATCAGCAATATGCAACCTCTTGTAAAGAAAAGTGACAACTTTCCCCCCCTCCCCTCATCTCAATATTGCTTTTTTCCTTCCCTCATCCTCAGACAAATGACATTTGGCAATGCTGATGCTGTGCTGTGTATTTTCTTCCACTCACATGCAACTGGTCAAGGTTAAGGTGCAGATGCCCAGAGATTCAGGTAAGATGCAGCTGTATTATGCTGCAAATTCAGATACAGAAAACTGATGTGCGTAAAGGAAGCAACCCCCTAATACAGGAAGAAATGTATTTGTCTGAATTTGGGTTTCTTTTCTCTTCCACATTGTGAGTAAAGGTTTTAACCGTACAGCTTTACTTTTAAATAAAATACATAAATGACTCCCAAACAGCTGGCCTACTTAACACTACTATGTAAACATCTGTTCACATTCATGCATGCAAATAAGTACATCAGCTAGCAAGTCTCTTCGGCTCAAATTAGTCTTTATCAAGTCCTCCCAGAAACCACTGGGGTGGAGGCCAACAACTGTGAAGGGGGAGGAAAGGGAATTCTTAAGCTTTTTTTGGAGAATTGATCCTCGGAGAAAAGCTGGATGATGGAGAATACCAAAAAACTCAACTCACATGCTTTCTATTTTTCAGTATGTTTGCTTTAATGGAAGTTTTCTTTCCTGTCTCTTTGTGGCAGTTTCCTACTTCACCACGTATTTTAATAGCTTGTTGTATAAATGGACGTTGTGTCAAATTTTTATTCCTCTTTATTCAAACCATCTTTTGAAAGTGCCAGGGATCCCAGACCTGCTCCTCCTGAACTAAATGGGATTCTTGACATTGACGTGAATGGGAACAAGATTAGGCTGGCTGTATGCCTCATTAGATACGCGATTCTATAGCACCCTCTAAAATTCTGCTGAACTCTCCCTTTCAAGCAAATAAAGCAGGTAAACTCAAAGGCCATGGAATGTCACTATTACATTTAGACACTTAAACAGAGGTACCTGATGAATTAGCCATCTTCTTGCCAGGCATCTTAGAAAACTGCAGCACCCAAGGGATTTCCCCTGGCTGTTACCACTTATTGCAAAGTCAAAGAGAGAAAGCTAAGGTTATTGTTTTGCCTGTGGAATCAAAATATGCTGAGAGAGCATGTTATTCCCCAGACTTACAGGTTTATTGCGTTTCTAATTCACACCTAAGGTCACCACATGTCAAGTGAGTATGCATTCTGCTACCATGGCTACTGTCATCATTTTAACTCTAATGCTAAGTAGTCCTAGACTGGAACAATACTGTCTTACAAACAGTGTAATTTAGTGCTTATAGCAGGAGACTGGTCTTCTGATTAAAGATGGAAAATTAAATGTTCTGGTTCCACCTTTGGGTTTGTCAGACTCTCCAAAATCATACAGGTTAGTCAATCGCTCCGGACCTTCGTTTTCACACCAGAAAGCCAAAGAACTAAAAGCCCTGAAAAAACAAAATAAACAAAGCTAGTAGAGCAACAACTGTGTCTTCTCTATTGAGAAAGGTTAATAAATGAATCAATCTTCAACCAAATTTCGTTCAGCATTTAAAACTACAAGATGAGGTTTGAAATCAGTTTCTTGTGGCCTGATACGATTATGCCATGATGATGATGCTTCCCTCTGCATATGAATGTGAATTCGACCACACAATTGTCATTTCTTGTCATTTAAGTAGTCTTACAGTTAAGCAGCCATAATTGTCCTTTGGGTGTTATCTTAAATACATTAAAAAAAGAAATTGAATGCTTTCACCACATTATAGCTGGGACACTTTTTCAAAGCTAATTTCTATGTCTGTAAATTATTCATAATACACTTCAAACAGGCTCTTCTGGATAAGGTAATTGACCTTGTCTGCATGAAGCACCTACTACCTTGCCTTGGGATAATTAAATCTACGATGTGGTCCATTATTTAAAGGTAATGTCTTTTCATTAGGTTAGGCAATATATTATCACTCAACTAGTCACCTAATTCTGCATTTAGTGCATTCAAGTTTTCACTGTTTTGTCATGGGTTAGACTCATCATAGCAATATCTCACATTAAGTCGCATGGTATAACAGTAAGACAGCATTCTCTTGATAGAGGGATGCAGGACTTTGAGGACTAAAATTTCAAGATTTACCTCTGTATTTGCAACCTCAGTTCTTCTGGGGGTGAAAATAATAAAGTGTGTCTATTCAGTAAAACCTAGTGTCAGGTCAAAACTCAGGTACAACTAATGTACCAGGTGGCAGTAGCTATACAATTTCACGTACTGTCCAGTGGAAACAGTTATGTGCTGTTGAAAGGTATGCTAAAACACTTGTATTGAATTCCATGATCTAAACTAGCTCAGGTACTTCTACAGAATTTTATTTTGCTGTGTGGAAACAAACCCTGGTTGGCCTGCCATCCAGGATGCAATTAACAACGCTGGCTGTTGCCCAGGCTAGCTCTGCACCATTTCAGCCTTCCTTGTAACAGATTACTAGGACTCAGTTCCCCACCACATATTCCCTCAAATGTTGCTCAGTAAAGACCAAAGTAACTGGGTATTTTGCATATGCATGGAGTGAAAACTTCTGAGAGAGAAAGCTAAACAGTTGAGCACCCAACTGTCTCCTGTGCTCCAACTACTTTGAACCACTTTAGCAGAATAAAGCAGCTCTGAATCTATTTTCGTCAGTCGCTGATAAAGTCCTCCTGCATGGGTAAACTCTTGAGTGGCACAGTGATCTGAAGAAGCTCCTGCATCAATCCTTTTCCTGGCTCTGAAAAATGGCCAGAGATGGTATTCTAATTTATATTGCACCACTCCAGTAAACAGGCTTAAAGATGCTTCTCCACCCACCTCTACTTCAGTTGTGTAGGGTATACCTGTTTATTCTATTATAGGAACACAGCATTGGCTTTTTCAATCCATCAATGCTGAAGTGTTTAGACTCTGATTGCAAATACTGCATTAACAAGCTATGGATGAACTTGTTAGTTTCTCTACATATCAGAATTTTTACAATGTTTCTGTGTTTTGTAGTTTGTTTTACACTAAAGTGGAATTTAAGAAAAGATGCAATAACTAAGGAGTTAATCCACTCTCTTACTTGCCTCAATCAGTATAAATACACTGAATCCAATGGAACTGATCCCGCATATCTTTGAGCTTTGTGTTTTTTTAGTTGAATCATTCGATACTGTAGCTTCTCTCAAGCTGTCCATTGATAGAATGTTATGATTATGTTAGCTATTCAGAGCTTTTTAATCATGTTATACAAACACAGTTCAGCCTATGAATTGTTTATCTTGATTAGATATTGTTTGAGTGTTCACTTAAAATTATGAAGCATTGTTTTAGAGCAGAAATAAAGACAAGGGCATCAAAAAGATTCCAAGGTTTCAAGGTGTTAGAGTGAACATTTACTCCGAAGACCTTTGGCTGAATTCCTATTTGCATGAATATTCAGAAACAATCTGTTCATGCCTCAGGAACATTTCTGCAAACACAAAAATCTCAGTATTGTGGTCCAGAATAATATAAAAAAAGCATTATGAAAATTATCAAAGTGAAATTGAAATGAAATTCCAGTAGGATAAGAAAGAAATAGCTGCCATTTATCATTTTCCATCAGCTAAAAGAAACTAGCCAAGGAAAGTATTGTCTAAGCAAGATTACCTGCAACTGGCCTGCCTGCTAAATCATATTTCATAACGGTTGACTGCTTTCCATTGTGTAACCACAGTTGTGTACTATACATTGATAGCTCCTGTCACTATAATATGATTATGTTTACCCATTAGTTTCTGCTTTCATGCCACAACCCAGCAACTACAATATTACAACGGTTCTAATGGTCTGTTTCACTTTGTTCATCTACCTATTAATTTTGGCAATGGCATATTTCATGGAACATAAATTTCATCCTCTGAAAACATGACAACCTGTAGTACAATATGGACAGACAGATTCTAGAGCTTTGTATAGAAGTAAAATGAATTGTCCAGGGTGGCATTTTGTAAAGAACATACCTCCCTCTGGAAGCATCGGTTGTATCTAAGGTGATTACTTCAGCAGTAATAGGATGTAATTATTCACTCAATACAATTCTGCCTCTATTAAGTAGGTACTTCTAATGTTCTGCAGATTGACTGGTGGCCTAGCCTGTCTCACAGAGGCAGTAAACAAAATGCAACACTGAATCTCTTTGTCTGAATCCAGAACATAAATGTGCACTGGGAAGGAAGTGACCTAGAAAGCTGACACTGCTTTGAACCTGGAGGCTCTGGGAAACAGGGCCCCAAAACAGAACCTGAAAAATGCTCATGGCCAGGAGGACCCTCCCCAGTTCAGCAATAGACGATAAAATGGCAAAACAAACAGACCAAACTGACTTTTCATAGCCAGAGATAAAGCCAAAGGGAGCTGAAACAGAGTCCACTTCAGGAAAAGACAACTTGTCCTAGAATCCTATCCTCTGCTGTAATGTTAGCATCCAGTCATGAAGATCTCTCTCTGAGGAACAGCCCTTAAACTTCTGTCACGCACCAAAATAGTTTCATCTGGATAAAATCTGAGAGCTTGAAATAACGGTGACAACGGGAGGTAAACAAATGCTAATGTGCAGAAAGCCTTTAGCTCAATGGGGAAAAAAGTAACCAACACTAAGTTGTCTTGCACCGAGCCTGACAATGATCCGTCTATCCCAAGACGTTAATTACAGTCAACCTTCACCTTTTCTTCCTAACCTATCTGCACATAACTACATAAATATGCAAACACATACTTTCCCAGAAAGAGAACACTCTATCTATATCAATATATAGATAATTTTATGGATTGTACTGACCATTTGAATCAGCAGCTAAATGAAAAGTTAGTATTTAAAATAAACATACCATGTAATTGACGTTATTTTTTCTTCAGAACCACTTTTCAGATCTCTACTCATTTTTTAAAACATCCCATCATAGGCTTGAATTCACCAGTAAAACAAACCTGTCAGACCTGAATTAGGTTCAGTAATACAAAACTGAGAAAAAGAACAGCCAGGAATCGTTATCATCTTTTCTCTCCTACCAACAAGTGCCACTACCAACATTTTGATCACATTGAATGAGACAGCCTGAACAAAAAGAAGGATAGAAAATGGCTACTGATTGCAGACTAAGCTACTGGGAGCACTTTTCATGTGCTATTAATGTTAATATATAGGAATCACTACATGTTGTAAATTAGACATGTAATTTTAAACTTTTTTGGCAAACCAAAAATATAGGGAAAGGGGGACATGGAACTAAGCATCCTGGATAAAGAAACAGGCAGCACATGAAACAGGCAATGATTTGAATGAAATCTAGCACACACCATGTGTCCAAGGATATATGAAAGACTGATCAAGTACTGATGAAATTCAGTTGAGTTTAGGATGTACATTTGGTTTAAGTTTCTGTTCCTATGCTGAGGAGGAGACAGACATTTGCGTATCTGGCATGGTGAGAAAATATGTTGTGCTGGTTTTGGCTGGGAAAGAATTAATTTTCTTCATAGTAGCTAGTATGGGGCTATGTTTTGGATTTGTGCTGGAAACAGAGTTGATGATAACACAGGGATGTTTTAGTTACTGCTGAGCAGTGCTGACACAGAGTCAAGGCCTTTTCTGCTTCTTACCCCACCCCACCAGCCAGCAGGCTGGAGGACACAAGAAGTTGGGAGGGGACACGGCCAGGACAGCTGACCCCAACTGACCAAAGGGATATTCCATACCATATGACGTCATGCTCAGCATATAAAGCTGGGGGAAGAAGAAGGAAGCGGGAGATGTTCGGAGTGATGGCGTTTGTCTTCCCAAGAAACCATTACGCATGATGGCTGAGCACCTGCCTGCTGATGGGAAGTAGTGAATGAATTCCTTGTTTTGCTTTGCTTCCGTCCATGGCTTTTTCTTTACTTATTGAACTGCCTTTATCTCAACCCATGAGATTTCTCACTTTTTCCCTTCTGATTCTCTCCTTCATCCCACCGGGGGGGAGCGAGTGAGCAGCTGTGTGGTGCTTAGCTGCCGGCTGGGGTTAAACCATGACATATGTGCATCTGCATCTCATTTTAGCCCAAATTAAGATTTCCTCCTAGCACTAGGATACTTGAAGTCAGCAGAATCAGTATAGTAGTCTCTACGCCCTATTGATTCTAGAGGGCTTTAGATATTAATCTCAACCTGGTTTTCTAGAGAAATGAGATACATTGGAACATGCTCTGTGAATGTTTGTGTGTCCGTTGTTCAAATAACTCATGAACCCACTGGCCAATTTCAAGTACATTTGACTGAAAAATATGTTCCTACAGGTTTCATGTACTGCCTAAGCAGAAAACAGAGAGACCCAGCCTAAAAAAAGGTTGCAATGCATTTTCAATCCCCAGTAGACAGCAGACAATCCATACAGAAGCTCAACACTAAAGCATAAAGCCATAGGGGAAAAAAGCATCATTTAATACCCCATCATTCATTGAACTATTGGTTTAGTAAAAATAAACAAAGAAACAATGTTCTAAACTGCAAGAACACCAGCAGCACAGATAAAATAACCAAAACTGCAGAGTTGGGAGAGGATGCTGTTCACTAGGCAGAAGCATGAGAACATACAATGTTTAATCATTTTATTCTGTTCCTGTTTAGAAAGATATCTAAAGTAAGTTGGAAGTATCACCTTCAGTTGCATACCTCTCCGCCTGGAAGAATTTGGGCATCTACCCTGGGCTGAACACATAACCTTAAGACAGCTACAGTAAGACTACATGGATTCCATCCTAGAAATGCAGGCCTGTTTCCAATAGCTCTAACAGAGGTCATTGCCAAAAAACAAGGGTGCTGCTTCTTAACTGCACAGAGTCCCTTCTTGCCTTTTACAAAGCAAGACAACATCCTTATCTTACGACTACACCATATACTACAATCACAGGTATGATCAGGCAACAGGTAGAATAGTTGTAACGGTCTGTGTCTAATTAGTGTGGGTACGGATGGATGTCTATCAACGGTGGGAAGAATTCTAGCATTGAATCAGCATTACTGGAGACATATTCTGAAGACTGGATTATGTTGAAGCCCTTCTGCTGCATCTGGCTGTGTTCAGACCCGTACATGGATTCAACCCATCTAGGCTAAGCTAAAACTTTCTGAATGCACTGCACTCATTCTCAGGTGAGCTTATCTTTCCTTAAAACATCTATGAACAAGAAAGATAGGGCTGTCCATATGGCATCCGCGTGTCCAATAAAGAAAGTAGGCTTGGAGTTCTCACACCTCTCCTTTTACAATCAACCCCTGCAGCAAAGCAAAATCCAAGCACTGCCTGGGAGGTGAAGAGAAAGAAATTTGGATTCTTAATTGATGCTTGAGACTGGTGATACTATTCCTGGGCTACAGTGCAGAATCACAGCTTTCTCTCCTTACCTGGCTGAATATACCAAACATTCCATTATACCCCACCTGAATATACCATTATCTCCCTTGTAATTTGGTAGGTCCATAACAATTCACAGAGTCAAGCCTTCCTTGCTGAATCACCGTAACTGTGTTAATCAGTTAACTAGAAAAAACAAATGTACCTCTAAGGGATGACATGTTAATTCTTCCACTACCAGCACAAGGGCAAGGCACAAGAGGTACCTATACAAATGTTACACTTAGGGTGCAAGGCTTCAGAGGTGTTTATCTGGGAGGAAACAGTCTTTTTACGGTTCTTTTTTGTGGCTGTACAAACTTGGCCATTGGTTTTAGGGTGGTACTTTCAAATAGATCTAATGGCCCATACCAGTTTCAGGCAAAATTGTCATCGGTAGCAGCCTGATGCCTCAATTTTCTTCTCTGCTAAACAAGGTAAGAAAACTACCTTTAAAGGAGGACTGCATAGATTAATTGGTTAACCTTTCTAAATGCTAATGTGAAAAAAAAAAGATTTCTTCTGGGACTTCTGAATTCTGCTCTTGAGAGCAAAGGAAGAAGGCTCTTGATGTTGCTTTGAGTCCTGGACAGCTCAGGCAGGAACACACCCCTTGGCTAAACCAGTCCCCATTAAAGCCTGAGCCTTCCTCCTATCAAAGGGGCTTGGAACAAATTCAGGCTCAAAAGCTTTTTCATTTTTGTTCTCAATCTTTCTGGCCCAGCAGATATGAAAAAAGCTTCTCTAAAGAAAGTTTTAAAAGGGTTGTTTTCTTTCAGATCACCACATCTTTCTAGCTACTTGTCAAGCCTCAGTCAGATCTGATCCTCCCCAAATCGGTCTGGGTTGGGGGGACGTAAATAATTCTCAATTGCTTTTAGACACTTCTTGGGAGGGGAAGAAGTACACAACTTTTTTTCCCTAAAGGTCTGGAGACATTTTCTCCAAGCATGCTTGCTTACCCTCTATATTTTGGGTTTTTTTTACAAAAGAGAGTAACAGACACTTAGAAGAGCTACTTTAATGCTCCCTTTAACATCAGATGGTTCAAATAAGCGAAGCATTGAACTAAATACTCTTAGGGAAGGCTCTTGTTCTGTTGCTGTTTGAACACCAAGCACAAAGTAATCTGAAAATACAACCTTCAGCTCATCCTCATTGTTTCTTTTCCCCTGTCTCTGCCTTCACACTTACAAAAATAGAAAATACATTTCCCATAGGCTATCCTCACACTGTAAAGGGGGTAAAATTCCTGAACTTAAGATTTACAAGCAATGAATCTGAGTCTAACCCAATCTATACAGAGTAAAAACTTGACTCCTTTTCCCATAGGCTTACATTTTCTTTCCTCCTAATTACACTATATAATTAAATTATGCCATTGTTCTTTTCGTGTATAGCCTCTTAACACCTCGGCCTTCCTGGATAGGTCAGACCAATTAAAGCAAAATCAAAGCATATGGGCTCTGTCCCATTCACTTGCTCCATCCCATCTGATTTTTAGCAAGTGCCTTGCTTTGCACATACTTTTTTCCCCAGATCTAAAACAGGAGTCAAATGAACCCAAAACACACATAAAACTGAGAGATTACAGCCCCAAATGCTTTGCTATCCTCAAAGATAATGTGAATAGAAATGTAAATTACTATTGCTTCACTCATGCGGCATCTTGGTAGAAGAGGTCATATAAGAACTCTTCCACTGCTATGATTTACATCTTCTATTCTCCAGAATTGGAATACGCCATTCTCCGCACTGGCCCAAATTTGACGGAGAAATTAGTTTAATGTCAGTAAGACAGTTTGAGTCTAATGGAGCCCAAGATGTTCAAAGTAGGATGGCCGAATGAAGCAGACAAATAGAAGCGTGATGAGAACACAATCCCCGCTGTGGCTCTAATGAGGGAGAAGGCACACTTTTCTGCTTAGGCAGTAGTACTGCTTTCTTTCTTGTATGGTAGACAGGTTGCTGTCATAGCTAATGACCCATTAATACAACAAGCCATGGATTAGCTGTTTGTTTCTAATTGACATTATTTATTTATTTATTGTTAACAGTATGCTGAGTCCTGCAAATTAAAAAAGGCTATCACTGCTCGTGATTAAGGGAATGCTGGCTGGGATAGCCTGAAAAAAATGTGTAATTTTTTCCTTCTTCGAATTGTGTGTATGAATAGCTTATATGACTGGGTCTCTCAAGTCAGAGGTATCATTAGGACGTGTTTGGTTCTGGCACATGTGTGTCTCAAAACTATCCATTTCCAAACTCTTATTTGGACTGCAGAATTCCCTGAATTCAAGGTTTCTTCATTACTGAGCTATAAGCACTTCTACCATCCCATAAGTTTCACAAGTTGAGCAAAAGATCGTCAACCTCACTCCAAACCAGAGGTTCTTTGGAAACAAAAGTTCCAACCTAACAGATTACAGAGGTTAAGCAAATATCTTGCAGCACCAGTTCACAGCACTGACTTCCTTACAGCACCACCAATAACAGTTCACGCAATGACTTCCAGATTCCAGGCTCAAAATCTGTCATCTAGGTTTACATTTCATTAACCTGTCCTACGTGTCTTCATTAATACCTCGGTACAAGCTTCCTGTACATTGGAAGAGGTACTTTCCATGCCAGTAAAACACAGTAGAGCTATTCAGTTTAGACAGACAAATTTGTTTTCTAGGTAAACTGTAAAAGGTCTCTTAAAAAAAAATAAAAATAATAGAAGTGTAATTCCAGAATTGCTCCTTAGACTTAAAAAAAAAAAAAAAAAATCATTCAAGGGAGGAAAAAAAAACCCACAGCAAAAAACCAACAGAAATATCCAGTGACAGCAGAAGTATGAAGGACATATTCCACAGAAGCAAACAGGAGTTACCCATACAAGCTCCTTCCTCACCACTCTATCAGTCCCCACCTAAAGAAGCGTTTTTAAATTCACCTGACATATTGTGTCTAAAGCAAACACAGATAATGGTGCTCCAGTGTTCACTGGAGTAGTCCCAAGAGACTCGTGCTCTTTTGGTGTCACTCCAGAAGTATGCCAGGTAGCATTAAGCCTGTCCTCTCCTGCAGTGGGGTTCAAGGAGTGAGCATGCTTTCCTCCCATTGGGTTAGAAGCCATGAAGTGTATGACCAAGCAAGGATTTCTTCCCATGTCTTTCTCATCGCTTGGACTCTTGGCTGCATTCTGATCTCAGAGAAGCACAACGGGGCTAGAGGAGAAGTAATGCAAGCAGCTGCCATTCCTTCCTTGGCAGCTATAGCACACTTTACCTCACTGTCAGTCAGGAGGAATTGTATAGGGTCAGAATTGTAAAGGGTCAGAAATTGGGATAATGAAATTTCCATTACTCACAGGTGCATGCATGCTAGATACCAAGCTACCACCCCATGCAGCAGATTTTTTATTCTGCTTAGACCACCTGCATTTAATCAGCTGCACACTACTAACGATACAGCATCTTTAAAAATGGCTTCTAAATCTCTCCCTATAAATAAGGGGCCATGTTGTATTACAACATAGTAATACAACTATGGCGAACTCTGTTCAAAAGTCTCTAAATATAGCACAAGTTATCTAAAATTGTGCTTGTGAGAAGCTGTCAGCACTGCCACTTTGGAGGGGAGAGACAAGGTATGGTGGTGGAAAGACAGATGGCAAGTCAATCATTCTCAAGAAGGGGATTCTAATTACCCAAGAATAATTACAACATACAATCTACACCTGCCACCTATCCACCAATCCCTTCAATATGAACCACTTTTTGAGGGCGGACTGCCCTGTTCTATGTTATTTTGTGCAATGACAAATAGTCTTCTGGTAATGTAATAACAATTTAAAGTACCTGGAATGATAAAATGGAAATTATATTTGAAAGGCATAAAATAATAGTGAGCAAAACCCCAATGGTAAATGACTGCTTGTTATGGGTCATTTTATATAACCTCATGGTACAGCTATATAAAAAACTATATCAGAACCCAGGTTTCACACTTCTTTCTTCATAAAGATTTATACTGCTCTAAAGAGTGGTGTCCCCATTATATGAAACCTTGGTGCAACACTGTGGGTCACTTCTCGTGAAAAAAATACTACAGCTAGTGAAGGTCCAAGAAGGGCAACTAAAAGGACTATAAAAGCACTGGATGAGTGCAAAACTGTGGTTCACCACATCCTGCAATACCAGAACTCAGTGCACTGAGGAAAACAATAGTTTAAAACACATTAAAAAAA
This sequence comes from Pygoscelis adeliae, assembly GCF_000699105.1. NCBI lineage: Eukaryota > Metazoa > Chordata > Aves > Sphenisciformes > Spheniscidae > Pygoscelis > Pygoscelis adeliae. Next base: position 204,655 of record NW_008824762.1, on the reverse strand, counting down.
AGTAGCTGTGTGAACAGCAAGTAGGGAACTCCTGGAACTTGCTTTCCTAGGAGGCTGCAGAGGCAGACAATATAATAAAATTCAAAAAGTGATTAGACAAATTTATGAACACCAGATCCATAGTGGATACTAAAAGGGATTAGCAATGGCATAAAGTCTAATGCCCTTAATAGAGCAACTGTGGGTGATGGGAATGTATTGAGGGATGTGCTGAAGACATCCAGACTTGTGTACTCACCCTAAGGTGCATCTCTCCAGCAGCCACTATTGGAGGCAGGACCCTGCGGGACATTCTTAGCATCTTGAGCTCTGACATCACTGGAGATCTTGTCTAGAACTAAAGAGGGAGCCTGCACAGACGGGGAGCTCTAGCAACATACAGGGCATAGATAAAACACCACTGAACTGTCTCAGCAGCAAAATTAAGTCTAAACTAAAGTCTAAACTCAGAAATTAGGACGCGCTCCCTGCTGTGAGGTAGCATTACATCTTTTCCCCAATAATAGAGGTACAAAATGCAAATGCAGTGGTTCACAGGTGAGGGCAAACAGCTCTCTGGCATAAGGGGTCACAGACCTGGAGACGGCACGTGGTGCAGCTCAGCACCGAGTGTGCTGGTTTTGGCTGGGGTAAAGTTAATTTTCTTCACAGTAGCTAGTGTGGGGCTATGTTTTGGATTTGTGCTGGAAACAGTGTTGATGATAACACAGGGATGTTTTCATTACTGCTGAGCAGTGCTGACACAGAGTCAAGGCCTTTCTGCTTCTCACCCCACCCCACCAGCGAGGAGGCTGGGGGGGCACAAGAAGTTGGGAGGGGACACGGCCAGGACAGCTGCCCCCAACTGACCAAAGGGATATTCCATACCATATGACGTCATGCTCAGCATATAAAGCTGGGGGAAGAAGAAGGAAGCGGGGGACGTTCGGAGTGATGGCGTTTGTCTTCCCAAGTGACCGTTAAGCATGATGGAGCCCTGCTTTGCTGGAGATGGCTGAACACCTGCCTGCTGATGGGAAGTAGTGAATTAATTCCTTGTTTTGCTTTGCTTGCGTGTGTGCCTTTTGCTTTACCTTTTAAACTGTCTTTATCTCAACCCAGGAGTTTTCTCACTTTTACCCTTCTGATTCTCTCCCCCATCCCACCGGGGGGGAGCGAGTGAGCAGCTGTGTGGCGCTTAGTTGCCAGCTGGGGTTAAATCATGACACCAAGATACAGGTCTAGCTGGAGGGAGAAGAGGAGGTGGACACTTGTGTGCAAGTCATATAATACTGGACTTGACAGATATTAAGAGGGACAGGCAGAAAGTTCAGGGAAGAGGTGCGTAGTTTAGGATAGTTGTTTGAAATCAAAGCTTGAGGTGACATGGTGTGGGAGTTCCACTGGAAAGAGAAAAATAAGGAAGAAGGCAGGAAGAAAACACCACCCAAAGACATTCCTCTTTCTTTGATTTTGCTCTAGGACTGATCTTTTCTCAGTCCCTGCCTACACAAATGTGCTATGAACTTGACAGACTGTCAGCCAAGTATTGTAAAGCAAGCTATTCTGCCACTGATACAGCCGTCACTGTGTTAAGTCCTTGATATGGTGGATGTGAGGTAGCTTCCTAAATGTTAAGCCTTTGAGTACACCCACTGTTTCTAGAAAACTGAGCTAATTCAGTCAGAGCTGAGGGTTTGTTCAGTTAATAAAGTGTTTTCATACCTTCAAACATCTCATATGTTAACAGTTTAATTAAACATGCATGTGCACACATGCACATATCCTTGTGCACATACCCTTCTCCTAGGTATTACCTGAGATGCTCCACAAAGAAAGGAAATCAGAGCCCCAGGGGCCTAAATTTCTTTTCAGATTCCCAGAATACAGACAGCACATTTAGAGGTAGCCCAAGCTTCCTGCTCACCCCCCTCCTTTCATGCTAGCTTGTCTTGGTCTGTGCTTCTAGGGATGAGGCGGTGGTAAAGTCTGCAATCTTTTGCTAAGAGTGTGGATGGCTTTCCTAATTAATGCCAACTGTCACATTCACTCTAGTTATGTGGGTGTCTCTCCAACCGGCATGGAGAAGTCACAAGAGACTTGCAATTACTGGTCATAATTTATAAGTTTCATTTGTCAGCATCATGAGAAAGCCAGCTATTCCTTTGAAGAACAGACATCTGTTCTGATGTTCACAAACCTCCTGAAAACGTATCTGATGGCAGAGATGTACAAAAATGCAGTTCAGGGCAATTTAGTTTTAGTTTTCAAAGACATGCTTGCAGCTAAGCTGTAGTATGACAGTGAGAACTGATAAGGCTGTTCCAGACAGCAGGAGGCGGAGATGAGTAAACTCCTTTGCCAACTGCCAGATTGCATGTCTGACACATTGCAGATGTAAATCCAAGTAACTCAATGGGGAGACTACACTGAATCACACCCGCTGGGGATGTGCCTATGTCTTCCGGGCAAGAGGTAGCAGGAAAAGAAGAGACAAATTCCTTGATATAAACTGGAACAATTTTATGCAAGCCAGGAGCCTCCTTTGGTTTCTCTCTGAGGCAGCCCAGAGTGCGTGCCATGCTTGTCCCTTTGCCCAGGCACATGATTTTTTTTTCTTCTTTTTTCCCCACCTCAAAACTGTGAAAGCCAAAGTTGCTATGTAGCAACACGCATCTTTGCTGGTGAGTAACGTTACAAATGCAAAAGGAAAGAGGAACCTTTTTATTGCTTCTCTGTGAAACATGATAGTGTTTAGAACCTGAAGAAAAGGATCTGGGGTTTTGGTGCTACCAGCTGAGATATCCTACTAATGCATTCCATCTCCTCAGAAAAAAATAAAGAACAAAACCCAAAACTAGAGGAAGCTCAGAAATGGATTAGATTCCTTGCAGGAAGGGGAACCTTTATAGCTCTGTCAAGATCAGATATACTTCTGGGAGATGCCCTTACATCAAGCATTCACCGCTGGGCTCAGTCCAGAGGTATTAATAAGTAGGCTGGATTAGGTCATGTAATGTTTCCTGCTGGCTTACGAATGCAGCATTGTCATCAATACATGTGCATTTGTATACTAACCTCTGAAGGAAGATCTGAAGTGTGGTTCATAACCATAATTACACATTATGATACCCTTGCAACACAGAGAGAACATAGTGTTTCAGGCATCCAAAAGCCTAGGCCGAATGAAGAAACAAAACCCGAGTGTTTTGATTTTTGTTCTGTTGCTCTGACCCCAAATCAAACTCCCTCCAGTTACTTCTGAGCATAAAAAACACAGATGAGAACATTCTGCAGTGAGTCTAGCAAAACACCCTAGGGTTATTTGCACTTGTAGCTCATCTTCAAGTTTAGGAACGGAAAGTCTTTAAATCTTAGAACGTTTCAAGACATCCATAGTGTTCAGCACCACTAGGTCCCTAGGCTCTGTAATACGGCAGAAGTTCACCTCAAAATGAATATCAAATAACAGGGCTATTTAAGGCTTTCGGTGAAAAAATGTCTTTCTACTATTTAAAAACACTTAATACTCAGCTAAGAACAAATTGTTACCCATATCTTGTCATTTCAAGAACTCAGATGGTTATTTTTGAGCATGTTCCACATCTTGCCAAACTTACAGCTTTAGGCTATTGAGAAAGTTCAGGATGAAAAATTGAAAGTGTAATTAAAAAGCATACAAAAGGAGGAAAAGAGAGGAAAAAATGATGGTGTCTGCAACATGCATAGCACTGGATTGTAATTTTTTTTGATTTATCAGCTGGAGCTGTACTAAAGAGTTATGAGTACTGCAGTTCTTGTGTGGTCAACCGTCAGGACCACAATGGCACTGCAGCAGCTGCAAGAGCACAAGCAGGGCTGCTGGACACCATCCTTGCATCCTCTCCCTTGAGGAGTTAAAGTCACAACTTTGGTCCTGGACAAGTGGAGGAGGAGCTGTCTGTCAGGAATCGTCTTAGCCGGTCTGCCAGTTGGTAGATAGCTTTAGCCCTGAAGCAGGACAGTTTACATACTGTCATTATACACAAGATTATCACTACTTTTTTTTTTTCTTAAAGGAGAAATGGGTTTGGATCCTTAAGAAGTGTCCCTAGCTTTATAGAGGCACCACATACAAGAGGTATCTCAAGATGCACTCACAGTGTACCTTTCTGCACGTGCATGACCAAGTACGTCACAGAAATGTCTAAAAGTAAACACATGCAGACCTGCTCTAATAGTGTGGCCTTCAACCTTAAAAAATTATTTTGGAAATAATCACTGTGTGATTATATCTTTATAACATGTCAAGTGTGGTGTGGGATACAGAAGCCAGCAACAATGAAAGTATTTGTAAGACATTAGTTCTCCCTCTTTATAAGCAGTTACACCTGCATTTTGTTTCCTTTTGTGCTCTACCCTGGATGCTGATATTAAGATTTCATTCTTTTAAAAGTGATTAGCAATACAAGCAGTTCTTGGCTGGTAAATTCTGATGATAACAAAAGACATAATTCACAGGTTTTAAAAATAAACTGGCTGTAAGGCATCTGATTACTGGACCTATAAACATTCAGTGTTATAGTAACTTTGCTGGAATCAGGCGGGTTTTTGATAAATCTCATTAGGCAATGTATTTTTAACACAATAGGAACTCCCATTGCAAGCTCCCCTTAAGGCTTTCCATGGGATTTCTTCTAACCTACTAAAAAATTTAAGAGTTGCTAATAATCAAAGAATCACCAGGACCATACAGATATTACAAATAACCAGATGAGACTTTGAAGACATTCAGAAGCCTGCCCTTAATGGCATTCATCTCTCTGGCTAAGCAAATGTAAAATCCCAACCCCAAGAGAGGGTCGAGTAGAAGGCAGCCATCCTGAGTAGCCACTGGAGATTTGCTACCACAGAGACACAAACTGATCATACCCTCTGGCTTCTTGTTACTGCTACATTAAATCAGGGCAAAAAACTTCTTCCTTGTATCAGGAGGGGAAAATTAGTTTTGCCCCAGAAACTGTACTACCAAACAGCTTAAGCATATTCAGGGCTGTGGGACTCAGAAGAGGGTACACTCCTCCTCTCCAGAAACATCATAGGAGTCTGGAGCAATCTGGATGCTTTCTATCTTTAGTACACAGTTAAAAACTGTAAATGAATAAACACATCCGTTTACCAACAGCTAAATACAGCTTTTGCGGTTTCCAAGTGGTACTTTCCATTGTAGAATCTTTCAGACCCTTTGTACGCATGAATTTACACAGTGGAAACTCCCCTGCAGAGCTCTGACCCTCTTGCATCAGAGGACAGGCACTGCACAGTAGCATCCAAGAAGGTAGAAGGTTTTTCACTCTATTCTGTGTTGCTACTATTCTTTTTATTTTTTTTTCCTCCTCAGTCGCAATGCGGCCTGTATCTGCTGTATAATCAATAAGAGTTAATAAGGAAGGATTTGGAATTGCAGCACTTACTCGGGGTGTTCAGGAGACGTGACTTTTTGCAGTGGTAGGCTGCCTCCTGTTCGCAGTACTCTGCACTGTTTATCATGGCTTCAAGCTGCTCCGCACTGCTGTTGTAGTTAAAGGACATGGTGTACGGCTTCTCGGGATCAGCTCCTTGCACTCTGGTTAGCCCTGTGGTGTTGTGCTGCACTGCAGTCCAGATCTTATCTTCTGTTAAATGAAAAAGGATTGAACAGGAAGTTAACAGCAAAAAACTTGCAACAAGCAGGGAACAAAAAAACCAATTGAAATCTAATGCTTTACTGCATTGGAAAGAGGATCAGCAGGACCCCGGGCTCCGAAACGGTCACTCTGTGGTGAAGACCTGTTACAGGTCAGTGTAGCCCACAGAGCTGTTTCTTCCTGAACCAGCTTGAGCAAACACTACAGAGCCTGCTGAGCAAGAGGGAAACTACAAGCTCCCTGGGAACCACGGGAGATCTTCGGCATCTTCTATAGCCAGGTATCTGAAGAAAGTAAGATACCTTTCAGCTGGCTTTGGCCCTGAGAGAAAAGACATAACAACATGGCTCAGGGCGGTAACACTCATCTTTTGCAAACATAGCTGTACCTAAGAGCACAGCCCATGCTGTTACAACAACAAATGCTAGTGGAGAACTGTGGCTGATGAGCTCGCACAAACTCACTACAAACAGAAACCACAAACTCTTACCAGAAAGCTAAAACTGAGAGTATGTTCTTACCACCCAGCTGGAAGTCAGATCACTCATTTTACTCAGTTCTCAGATTTTTCTACATATAAGCTGAGTGATGCCCTGCTTGGACGTACAGAACAATATATGACTTGGCATCTGTAGTTAACTGTAAATGTTGATGTTTTTCCATGCTGGGGAGCCCATTCTAATCTCCATTATTGCATTTACTGGCAGAGCAAGGGATTGCTTAGGTGACAGAAAGCAGAATCTAGGTTTAAGTACAACCTGCACCATAACAACCCAGCTCATGACCAGCATTGAGGCTGGCATGATAAGGAGAACATCGCAATTAGAAGCAATTAGCTTAGCAGGGAGACTGTTTCCCGGCTGATTCTGGTGAGATAGCAACAGGCAAGAAAAGAAGGACCGCCTGAACAGCCAATCTGCTGAGCTGACCCAGAGGAAAAAGCAAACTCTTTAATAAGGATTCACAGGACTGAGCCCTGCATGTGCTCCACCATGTTATTAAGCATCACATCCAGTAAATTCCCTTTTTATCAAAGACCCTGCTTGCCCAGGGACGATACAAGATACTGACAGGGCAAAAATTTAAGGAAGTAAATTTTAATCATTTGGTGAGAGGAAGATTTCAATCTCACTTGCAGAAACCTATGGACAGTTACGGAGGAAGAGGCAAGATCTAGACAAGAGACTTCTATTCTGTTATTCATGCTTCAACAGGGAAACCCCGCATAACGCTGAACCAGATTCTTTTCTAAACCAATCTTAAAACCTGTGCATTTAAGTATTCAGATGGTTTTACTAGATTACCTGGTCTGAGTTCTTGCAGAGCACGAGCTTTCCAGTTACTCCCTGATACACTGGCATGATAAGCCCAGTAGCTTTGTGGCCACTGAAATGCATTGCAGTTGAAGCATTTTTCGTTGAGCTACAAAGATCCCATAGATTACTTCAATAGAACTCTAATAGGTGTATCAAAATTCTAAATGGACTATCTGTGCAAAGACACTCAGATGATTTAATGGATTGTCATTATGGAGGCATTCAGATGACAGGCAAGTAACAACAACCATCTGGAGACTATTTAAAGAGGTCTGTTCTAAGACCTGGCTGCAAGTTACGGAGAAATTACTCTCCCAGTAATGTATGGCATTAACTGTAAGAACAGTTTACGCTCAGCAAATCATACATTCACTCACAACACTCTCAACATTTCTGTGATGGTAGACAGAAAGAGTTTGCTCATAGATCCGTAATTCTGTGGTCCTTGTTGAGTTCAGGATGCTGCTTGTGGGTCCTTTGAGTTGGAGCTCAATGAAACACTGCTGCGATGTGTGATACATGAAAGTTAGATTAAAATCACAAGAAATATTACAAATTTATTGCTTGTAAAACGTGCCCCAGTAGTTGTAATCACAGTTAACACTGTGGCATAATACCCTGCACAGTCCTGCACAATATATTGCTTCCAACACAATATAATTCAATGACTGCATAACACACATCTTGTACATCTGAAAGTAGTGATTCTTATCAGCCAGAGTCTCTGGTTTTTTCTTTTGTTGTCTCAAGGATTGACATGAACAGAGTTGATTTTTCAGAAGCAGTTGAGGGTGAGCTAACTTTCCTCTCACTGAAGTCGGTAGAAGTTTAACCCCTGCCTTCACTGAAAAATCTACTAAAAAAACAAACATCAAGTTGCTGATGCTGTAAGTGAGATGTAAAACCAAGAGATGATGGAACAAACTGGTTGCTGAAATTCCAGATGGGCAGTCATAAGCTCCTTCCCACTGAGAGTTATTAACATAGTTTTGAGAAACTGCAATAAAATCAGTGCTCACAGTAGTGGCTACAGTGCTGCTCAGGAAGTACAACAGCCTAACGCCAAAGTTTCAGAGTGGTTAACATTACTGTGCTTTCCAGGCTGTGAACTTGTACACCAGAAAAGGTGCTGTGTGGGTACTTGAAAAGCCAAAAGCACCAAGATCTAGTAATTTAGATGCAACAAAGGATTACTAGGAAAAAATTATTAAAAGTAGCATAGCATAAAACAGTCTTCCCAAGAAGTGTTGGAAATGTAATTAATTGTCATGTTTGAAGTGAGGTTGGACAAGACATCAGCAAACATACTGTTAGGGACAAGCACTCATTAACAAGTGTGTTGGACAGACAATGCAACAGGTCTTTCTCTTATTCTTCTCTGCGATTGTTCATTAATTTTCAATGGTCTTGTTATCATTACAGCTGCACTCAGCTGTCCCTCTGAGAGCTGAACTTTGACATTCAAGAACTGCTTTTCTCCACAGGATCTTTTAGAAAGGAGAACCTAACTGCAGATTTTCCATCCCCTAGTTTGCAAAGGAAAAACAAACCAAGTTTCTTTCTGTGCTCAAAGTAATTGTGATTTAGCAAGTACATCGGAACAGAGAGTTTAAAAAAGTAATAGCGGAAGGGAAGAATTCTGGAGTTACATTTCAGACATTTCCTAATCTACACATGCCTGATCTGTTACACTTATAACTTTTACAGATCAGATCTGTGCTTTGCTGGTCACTTCAGAGATTCCCTCTATGTTCCATCTTTGAAGTAAAGGTAACCATCAGTACAGCATCTCAAAAAATATATACCTTTGGCTCACTGATCTAGTGAAAGGAAAGTCACAGCCACCAGCAAGCATACCTCTGGGACAGCAAAAGCTACCGCCATTCAAAAGTTTGTTTCTTTTCCCTATGCACAGTTGGTGTAGAAAGAGGACAGAGAAACACATCCTCTGCTACTTTTTTTATTTTTACACTCTCTCACACCCCCCCCCCCCAACACACCACAAA
>NW_008824762.1:189055-195509 GCF_000699105.1 Pygoscelis adeliae | reverse complement strand
TTTTTTTTTCCCCCCCCCCCCCCCCCCCCCCCGAAAGAAAACAAACAATGAAAGAGCCTTTAAAAACTTGGAGTCTGAAAGGGAGTCTTCAGACTCGGAGGGTGGCCCAACACACCGCAGATGCAAGACAAAAGAGCTGGTGACAACAATGTTAGAGGAGGAAAAGGAAGAGAGATGTGTTCAATCATTTTAGCCACACTTCTTCCCACTTCCCAGGTAAGAGTAAGTACTTCTGTTTCAGAAAGAGGGACATGAGGCATAGAGGGGCTGGGTAACATGCACAAAGTCACACACAACCTGCTATAAGAATAAGGGATTACATTCACATCACAGTAAAAAAAACAGAGAAAGTTCCTTCTTTCAAAAGGACACCCCTTGGTTTACATGCAGCAAATGAGCCTGAAAACGATTTAAACTTTAGTTTGCTTTGGACAGAGTGGGAGAGCTGACACTGCTCCCTCCTGCATCTCAGCTGACTGAGGGAGAAGTAACTAAGAGCTGGAGGGCAGTAAATTCTTCAACCATTCCAAGACAATAGCAAGACCATGTGGAACCTGCTTCCGTAGATCAGAAAACTACACAAAAATAATCCCAACCTTTCTTCTGAAGACCCTCACCATTCAGGACAACTCTTGGGCTTTATTCAAGCACCATTTCCACCTTAAAACCACCAGCATTTAGACAAATATCATACTATTTTCTCAAATTCACATGCACAAGTTTAGCTAGGGCTGCTCCCGGTTTACAGCTGCCTGCCTCAGAACGAGGTCAAGTAATTATACCCTTACAGCTCGATCAGCATGTACTCTGAAGCCTACTGACGACAATCTGTGAGCTTGCATTTCAGGAGTGCTTCAGGACCTATGTAAGAAATGTAGCTGCAAACTGGACATGCACACAGATCACTACAGCTAGGAAGCAGTGCAACAGCTGTCTGCAACTTAGCTCCATGACTTGCATATGCCTTTGCAGAGGCACACCTTGGCACAGATTATGCCTATGGCTTTTGAAAATGGGGCTTCAAATACTGTTCCTATTTCACAATATGAGGTTTTTAAAAAAAAAAAAATCTTTATTCTTTTTGGTTTTGTTTTCATTATATTTTTAGGCAGTGACACTGTAATCATAGATGCAAACCAAGTTGAGTGCCACTAGCTCCTTCTAGACATTTCCATATCTGGAAACTGTTAAACTAGGCAGATAAGGCTCTCTTTTCCTTTATTTCAACAAAGAAGTCATCATTATCTTTTTATGTCTGTCCATAATATATGGGTTTTTTCCTGTTTACTCAACTTAATAAGCTCTCCCTGCACTTGTGAATTCACAATGAGAATAAAAAAGCTGCTCTCCAGGCAAAGGTCAGTGTTTATTTTTACCTTCTATTATTCCACTTTATTATTTTATTACTTTCTCAGCTGGTAAAATTTCAAACCACACACAAGCTGAAAGGCATTCAAAACCCAGTAGGAGAGTGCAGCCACGTCTTCTACTGTATAACCTGGAATAGTTAAATGCAGCCTTGAAAAGCAGATTTCCTAAATGCTTGTTAAATAGTTCCGTAATTCAAAGGTGACAATGCTTTAATTTCAGGGTAGTGCTACAGCTTTATGACTTCACAGTTTTATTTAATGGTCCAATTTACTGGGATATTATGCTGCCTGTATTTGGTCCTAGGAGATGTTTTTACAGCACGGGACTGCAATGCATTCAGCACATTTTAGACCCTCTGTTTAGCCTCACTCATAGTTCTATCATCTTGCTGGAAGCCTCCAAGTTGCTTTTGACGGCACACAAATTAAATTGTGGGAAATTAGAGCAGCTGGAAAACTGGCTTTCAATGAGTTCTGTATTGTCTAATTCTCATTTTTATTCTTCAACTTGAAATATCTCTATAGAGCACATTTCACCCATACAAACTGCATCACTCCTTTGTGATTTAGGAGGTTTGTCACAAAACAAGATTATTCAGACTGATTAAATTGCCAACAAGCCAAACATACGGTAAATGCTACATGAGAGAGAGAAAAATTGCTCTGAGAGCTCATATGATGCACTTGTTTCATGGTGCTCTACATTGAATGCGAAATATTGTCCTGAAAGCTGTATCTATAACTACAGGAGTAACCACACAAAAGACAGATTCTCCTCCTTGAACACCGTACTGTTAAGCTGCAGTGGCAGTTTAGCCCAGGCGCTCTAACATACACCCCTCAAAGAATATGGAAAGACAATTTCTTACCACAAACAGCTTTAATTCACTGACTCCAAGGAGGTACTTTCTGAGTCTCCTATGAAACCCACTCTTTTTTTTTTTTTCTATCTACCATTTTTTTTTCTGCTGGCTGACCCAGCAATATGTGCTTTTGCAGCTTGTTTTGTGCTCATCAGCCTCCTCCTCGTTTCTGATTCAGCCACTTCCAGCCAGTGCAGAAGCACTGCAATGCATTTCCATGGAAACAATTCTGGGGAGGTTCTTGTCCCCCAAGTCCTGCATGCAGCCCACTCTCTGATGGTACTGGCAGACTGTACCTGCCGGTGTGCATTCCTCAGGGATGCCCACGCCTGGAACCGTTCCCCGTCTGTAAATCCCTCCTGGCAGTCAGAAGCTGGCACCAGGAAGGCACCACACCCCCGGCTCCACAGACATGCTGCCCCAGCCCTGGCAGAGAGAGAAGAGCTGGGTTCCCAACTCTCTGACACCCCAGCGATGAAGTATGCTCACTCCAAGCCCACGACTTGAGGTGTCTCTGTCAGCAGACTGACCATGCCAGGCGGCTCTGATGGATGAGAACGAGACACCTCTTCTGTGACCCCTTGCACCCTCATACCCCATGTTGTGCTGAAGACCAGAGATGGCAAACCATTATCCTGCCAGCCTACTTCTTGATGATCCTCCATTTCCATATTTCCTCTAATACAGGGTATCTACAACAAGCAGTGAGAAAAATTCCTCTCCAAAAATTGAAGAGGCAATCGCTGAACTACTTCTTAGTGCAAAATGGACACTTATCCACTGTGCTCACACTTGCTGCACTTGTCACAACAGTGCAGTCCTCTCTGGCTCAGTCTCCTCCGTCTAAGGTGAGTTTTGTGAGACTCAACATAATCACTTTTCTGCTGTTTCATATGCCTTGTGATGGCTCAGACATCTGCATGAGCCTGGCAGACAAAAAGTGAAGCCCACAGAAGACCTGCCGTTCTTCTGATGCAGCACCAGGAGGCTGGGCAGGACATCTGCAGGTTTCCAACATGGCACTAGACACCCATGTCTGGGGCAAACAGATCCACCTCTTGTAACTGAGACAGCTGGAATGACTTTTAGAGAGCCACAGGTTACCTGTAACTTCTGAGCACTGCAAATGTGGCAGAAGAGTGATTAAGTTACAGTAACCCTTGGTTAAAAGGTAAAGGCTAGAGGAAAATATCTACTGTTATGTTGTTCTGTACTGAAACTTCCTTGGGGGCCTCCTGCAAGTGTGACAGTGAAGAAGGCCTGCAGGACTTCTGCTGTGATGCTCATCAGAGACACAACAATTTCACTGAAAACAGCAAGGCAACTGTTGACAGCACAATGCCTTTGACAAAATATAAGTACTGAAGTTTTTTCATTTTATAAAGTTCTGGAATACTTAACGAAAATTCAAAACAGAAATATATAAATTGTCAGGACTACAGTGTGCCAAAAGACCTGTAGTGTTTGAGGGGATAAACTGTTAATCTTTAAGGGCTGTGTTTAATCTAAACAGTAGTAAATAATTTGTAAAGGAATCCCATTACTTGTTTTCTCCAGTGATAAAGTCAATCACAATTACAGACAGTAAACTGCAAGGTACACTTATGGGGGGGGGGGGGGGAAAAAACAAACAACGAACAAACAAAAAAAGCACTCCAGAAACTTCCTGAAGAAGTTCAAAGCTGTAAAATCTTATCTATCTCAGTCTGAGACTCTCACGGAGTTTCACCATTTAAGTTCTTATCCCACAATTACATAGTTGCAGGTAATAAAACCAGAATTAAGGGCACAACCTCTTCCCCCTCCTCCTCCTCTCTGTTATTGCCTCAGCCTAACCGGTGGCAGCCCTCCTTTCCACGTGAGAGCCTGCCAAGTCCCCAGGAAATGTAGCAAGGGATGAATCACATGGTGACTTCTATATCAGTGTAATTGCTATACAAAGTAAAAGGAGATGATTTCTTATGGAAATGGATTAATAAATTATATAAGCAGATGAACTGAGACTCTTGTGTGGAAACAAAGGGAAAGGTGGATGCCATGGACAGTAATACCACCAGTTCCACGATTATGTCGGGAATATCAGTGGGGATCCCTACTGCAAGGACTGAGGTCTAGCCAGTTCTACTTTGTAGTAGCCTGTCTCGGTTACTCCAGTCTGCTCCTTGTTCACAGCAAAGTGAGTAAAGCTGAACTGCTACAGTATTTTCCTCAAATAGCTGACCGAATATCATATTGTAAGTGGGACTATTCAGACACTTGAAGTATTTAGACACTTCAGCTACAAACACAACTTGTATCCTCCTGAATTCAACCCTCCTTACATGCCATGGAGTATGTACTATATGGAAGAATAAAACCTGTATCATTGTTAGCTGAACGAAAAATAAAGGCTAGAGGCAATTTATAAAAAATTGCCAAGTATAACTTTGGCAATCTCCTTCACATCTTTTCAGAATCCCTTACTTTGTCTGAGATTTAAACACAGTTTCTACACAGTTTTCTGAGACAGAGAAAATAAAGCTTTACTTTTCTTGCATCAAAAAAATAGGCAATATTTGCATTTTGAGAAGAGACTGCAAAACAGAGACGATCCGCAACAAGGAGAGATATATTTTTGTTCATTAATGATTTTTTCATTATGGCAGTTTCAAAAACATATCTTGGACTAGCAGCAAGAGCTGGGATAAGGACTCATCTTTCCCCAATCTGCACCCCTGTAGGAAAAAAAGGGGGAAAAAAAAAACCCACCAAGCTATTTGAGGACTGGACAAATATCTGGCCAGAAAAAAATTAACCATTGATCTTGCCATGGCAATTTCTAAACATTATTGATCTGATAGCCCAGGGTCTGCATACAGTAAAACAGCATCAGTAAAGAAGTACGGTGACAGAATGACTCAAGTGTGTTGTAAGCAAATCTTTCAGATATCAAGGGTAAAAATTTACTCTGGAGGAGATGAGGAAAGGTCATTACAAACACTTTCCATACGGGACAGCAAAAGAAGTACATGGATTTAGATTGCATGTCTATAAACTTTGCACTGGAGAATATGATTATTAGCATTTAAGTAGTACTCAAGACAGACAAATAGATTTCTAAGCAACAAGCAAAAAAGAATAAGCATCACAATGATAGAAAGATTGCCAGACCAGCAGTTCAGAAGGTCCATTAGCCATTTTCTATATTAATTGTCATCAGTCACTTCAGTGGGAAGTGAAGATTAATTCAACTGGGCTAATTATCAAACAATCAGCCTACAGGGAAAATTTCTGTCCCAGCGCTGGTCGTTGTTCATTAGCCCAAAGCATGACAGGATACATCCTCTGTGTACTTTATGCAAAAAAGTGTGGGTGTAAAGCACCATGGATGATGGGAGAACCCAGGCAAAGCAGGCAGAGCTAGTTCACATTCCCATGCAGATGGCCCTGGGAACAGACTAGCTATGTTCCCATGCTGCTGAACGCAATCATCCCAAATTAATAATCCCTGCATGGACCCACACAAATCGTCATGGTGCCTCTCATAGCATCCATCTACATATGATCACGATTTGGGTGCATATGCGTGGTTCTCTTCCCTCAAAGACATATATTTGGTGTGGATTCCTCATTGTTTATTATAACTGATGAATTTCCCTGTGAAAGTGACTTTGCTCTGCATGTATAATGGGTGTATAAGGTGAAGGAAACATCGTGTTAATAAGGTGCTATCTCTTTTTTTTTTTTTAAATCTAGTTTTGAGTTTGTTGTCTTTCACTGTCATTGGACTCTCTTTATCCCTGTTGTAAGAAAATGCAAATGAACATCCCTTCTCTCAATGAGGCCCATTCACTTTGGGTCTTCCCAACCTAAATAGCCCTGGATTATTTACTTTTAACCTCTCTTTGTACAGACATCTTTCTATGCCTTTAGTTAAGTACATTACTGTTCCTGACAACCTCCTGTTTCAACAACATATTTTACTTTTACTAGAAATAAACAACCTTCAAGATACAATCCTTCTAAAGTGCTTCACATACTCTTCCCTCTTCTTGACCAACTTAAATAATAGCATGTCATCTACAATTTTTGTCACCTTGCTTTTTCAGCCACTTCTCCAGACAAAGAATAAATACATTTATCCACCCTGGTATCAGCATTTATCACCCTGGTATGGTTTTTTAATACTTTTTTCCTCTTTTTTTCTCCCTGTAAAATTTCCCTTCCTTTATTTCTCTTTCC
>NW_008824762.1:184211-189015 GCF_000699105.1 Pygoscelis adeliae | reverse complement strand
TCTTTGTCATTGTATGATTGTCCAATTCCCTCTCAACACACACAATTGCAATTTTCTGCTTTCTTCAGAATTTTTATTCAGCAGTGGGCTGTTAAAGTTGACAGGCTGCAGAGAAATCACTGGGACCACAGACACAATAAATTAGCTTGTAATGTTGATACTTCCCATATCCACATCACACATTGGATGCCTATAACCAGACACCAATATATGAGAAAGCTGTTGTTAATCTGCCCTGGTTAATAACTGGCTACAAACAAGATCCCTATCTGTTCAATTAAACAGGTAAAAATTAGCATTTTAAACAAATGGAAGTGAACATTAAGGAACACCACTGCTCTTTAAATGCAATGATGCTGCTCATTTCTGATGATCTGATTCCTTCTTTGAATTCATCCTTCACAGATTCAAGGCACTGTAATTCCCAGAAGTCATTAACTCACTGCACCTCTACTTTTAAAAGCACTAAATGAGTGATTTCCCTGTATTTTCCATTCCACCTCCAAATTCTTCAGCCTTAACACATTTTGGGCACAGAAAGGTTACCTCTTCTTGAACTGTGTACAAAAAGAAGAACTGCCAGCCTGAGTAAAAGCAAAGCTTCATTTAGCCCAGGAGCCTACCTCTACCTTTGAGGGTGAACAGATACCCAGGGAAGCAAGGGAAGGCAAAAGGTTTTCCTGAAACTTGTTCCCATTTTTCAGTGATCTTTGCCTCACAGCTGCCTGAGCTGGGAGCTGTAACTAAACCTCCATGTTTAATTGCACCTGCTGAATCTATCAGACAAGATCGGGGCTTTTTCCAGACTGGTTTTTTTTCCCTCTGTGGATACATTGGCCTCCTTCATGTCCTGTGGCGATAAGTTTCACGTTGAACTATTCATTGCATCAGGAAAAAGAAAACAAACAAACAAAAAAATGCCAAATCCTGCTATTTAATAATTTTACTGTCCCTTAGCTCCTATATGATGAAAAAAATTCAGTCCCTGTTTGCTTTCTCTGTGCCACATATGATCCCCATGTTTTCCTGTGACAGTTCCCTCCACCATCTTTTTAATTTGTTTGGTCTTCCCATACATGGAAGCCATTCATGCTTCTGACCATCTACATTTTTCCATTCACAGGAGGTGTGGTATGGATTTATATCACTGAACAATAACATTGACTTTTTTGTCTCTGTTCCTTGTATGGTCCTAATATGACAACACAGAATTTCATTTTTTTACTTTCCCAGAATATTTATTTTCAGAAAACTATGCAGAAGCATTACCTGAAGAGAGTAACAAATTCAGAATCCATCCCTGTGTACATAAAGTTGAGTTACTTTTTCCATACTTTGCACTTAACCTATTACCGTAAACAATTTTTATCAGCATAACAATAAGGTATGTTCCCAGAGAGAAAAGAAGCTTTTGTGATTAAGGCACCCAAACCATCTTTAGACGATACAGAAGCATAACCCAATTGCACCTCAAGCTCTCTGGACAACTGTAAAATAGTAATTTCTTTCTGTGCCTCAGTCCTCTTTTATGCAATAGGAATAATAAAGATGTCTGTGACAAATGATCTTCCCCTGCCTCAAATGAGACATCTAGGGGAAAAGAAGAAATACGAAAAAGAAAGTTTTCCAGGCTAGGAGGTTCTGGCAGTTTTCCTCACCTCCCACTTTTCTTGTAACCAAAATAAAATAAGAATGTCAGCAAGTTCATTACAGATAGAGAGAAAATCAGGTATATGCCTTCTGGATTTCTGCCAGATAAAATTTATTTGAGGAAAGCAGAAGCTTTCTGCAAGGAGTTTGTCAAAAATCCTACTTCTTCAGCAGAGATAAAAAGCACTGACAATGTTTTCATCACACATATTTATATGATAAATAATAAAAATGAGCACATTTCCCATACTGGAGATCAAGGAAGGATATTCAGACAGAAAGGTGAAACTCTGTTTCAATTCTTACGAGATTCAACAACAGTGAAGGAGACACATCTTATTAAATATTTGTTACACTTGAATAAAAAACATACTTAATTAACTGGTGTGCATTTAATTAACATAATCATTGTCCAATTAAATCAAAAAGAAAATTTAATTTGAGACACTTTAAGTACAAGGAGATTAAGGATAAAATATGAATATCCTGAGTCCTTCGTTTTCAGGACGGAGTGTGGAGGTGATATGTGGCAAAGTAGCTCAACCAGAATTAGCAATTTAGAAGGGGTAATAAAATATTCTTTCATCCGCACCTGGCCACAGGAAGCAAAAAATGCCAAACAGGAGACAGTCTAGGACATTTCCTCTCCATTTCAAAAATAAAAATCAGAAAGGACGCTCTACCACCTACCCCAATCCACAATATGGGCTATATAATCTTTTCTCATACCCTTGCATGACAGTCCTATATACAAAATAGGACCCACTTAAGGGGAGAATTTGCCAGCCAGGTATATTCATTTGAAACACTTTTTATTTTAAAACTACAGAACTGTAAGGTCGAGAAGTCTCAACCAACAGGTCACCTTGACTGGCTCCTGCTCCCCTACCTGTCTCTTTGGTGTCCCTCCTCCTAAGAGCATCATGCCTTCTCCTCCATACAGATACCCAGGATGATCAGGGTTTCTATTATCTGGGACATCAAAGGCAGCACACTCGTATGAGGGGCGGTATTCCTGCTTAAGTCAGGCTGGAAGGGTTTACAGCTAGCTCAGTGCAAGGAGTTTAATAATTATTCCCCAATCTAGTGTTCTAGTAAAGCAGAGAAACCATTCACAGTTACGAAAGAAGGTTTGAATTCTAAGTTTCTACATCTTTAGTAAAAAATACAAATATCTCATTAAAAGTTACGATATTATGAAAAATACATCAGCAGTGCCCTTTAAAAGGTGCAAATACCATTGTAAATACCACTTAGCAACAGTACAAGGTGACTCTTTCAAACTTAAAGTTTAAAAATCACTTTTACATGGATCCTATTTAAGGAAACACCTCAGAGTCGAACCTCAGTTACTACCAGTTCCCTTCTTTTTCCCACTACTGAGACACCCATGATTGTGGGGTCTTCTTAGTAGTACATGAAAGACATGCCAATAATATTAGAGGCAACGTAAAGCACCAAAGACAAGGTTAGGTCATTACCTGTTATATTGCAAAAAACACGGAGTGGTCCAAGTGGTCCACTTCCATCAGAATCGATGTAGAAGAAACCTGATGTCTTCCCTTGGTGTCGGTAAGCCTCACAAGATTGTTCATAGATAGCTTAAAAAGAAAGAGGAAGATTGTATCACATAAACAAGGAGAAAACAGACAGACACATTTTATACATGAGCACTGCTTTAATCATTGTCATAACATAAACTGTTGGTTCACTGCTGATTAGCATGTGAAAGAGTTTACTGCATTTGGACCCGAGTCCACGCTCAAAATTAGGCATGTATTTCACTACTTCCTTGAACTTAATATATTCTGGTGTAAAGATATGGGTATTGGCCTTAATGTGGATTGAAGTATGTAAATACTTAAGTAAATGGATATGAACTTTCAAACGTGCCACCATCTAGTTATGGAGTGATACATATATGCATCCACATAATGATATTTCAAAGACATACATACACACGTGTACACAATTTACTACCTAGGCATGCGCTCAAGCCTTGTCAATACAGAAGACAGGTATTTTTGCCAGCCTTCAGCTTCCCTGAAGGCTATTGTTAACAGGTAACTATAAGCCCCTACAAATGTCTACTGCACAAGTGAAAACAAGGCATTGCTCCTTAGCAGAAAAGCTCAAGGTCAGATATGGTCTCCATCCTGGATGACAATTTTATGCTTTAGACCTTTTTTTATACAACCAACTCTTCCTCTCTGCTTATCAATATTCTTCTTTTGGAGGATTAGTGCCCATAAAAATGCCAAGTGGTTAATAAAACAAGCACAGCAGGTCACCAAGAGCAAGAACAGGAGGAAAAACTCCCACAGGTCAGTGCAATTCCTTGTCTTTGAAGCATGTTTTCAGGCAAGATATCATAACTTCACATGGGGCAAAGAGAAAACTTCTCCAGAGGAAGTTATGAGGTATCAAAAAGTCACATATATGATCCTGGATCTTGAACAACAGTGACCTTAAATCTCATTGCAGGAGGATTGATTTTTTTTTTTCCACCTACTTAAACACTTACCTGATTATACTGACAAGGTTATTCTCTGTAACAGCTTATGATTGTTCAACTAATTGTCAGTAAATACAATAGAAAACAGACTGACTTAACAGATAGATCAAGACTTCCTTTTTTCTTCCTATGAGATGGAGTTATTTGGAAGATACAGTAATGGAAATGCAAGCAAACAGAATTACCCCTAATCTTTAAGTAAGCTTTTGAGTGTTACCAGTAGCAGAACACACAGAAATATATTTGGACATCATCTTTGGCTGCTGTGAGGTCAAATCTGTCTTTTTCTTACCTCTTAATTTTAAGAGCACATTTAGCTACTATATGCACATTCGTACATCATTATACAGCAAACACTGGACACTTATACAGACTAGGAGATACTCAGGGGAATTTGTGAATAACCCATTTGTTAGCCACTGCAAATCTTTTTTCCAAGCCCCTCACTCTTCAGGCAGCAGAGCAGTACAGTTAAACTTGATATGGCATAATATCTGCTATGTCAATGTTGTAAATACAACTGCAAAGTTCCCAGTGCCTTTCATCTGCAAAGAACTCAAGGAGGTTTGCAGACCGAGTGCAGGGAGAGCACTTCCTCACCACTTCTGAAATACAGTCCCAGCCTCTCCTGCAGAAGGC
>NW_008824762.1:178506-184184 GCF_000699105.1 Pygoscelis adeliae | reverse complement strand
GCAGGAATAGTTCCTCATTCCCACTTGCATGCACACATGGAATCACATCCCTGCTTTTCCCCTCATTCCCTGAAAGTAGTTTCTCTAATGAAACAAACTTCAGAAAGACTTAAATAGCCAGCCTGAAGTAGCTTTGTTTGACTACTATTCTGAAGAATGCTATAAGGTAGTTCATTACTCAGATTTTAATGAAATTTGGACATTTCTTCATTTCTGCCAACAAAATAGAATCACAGTTCTAGGGGCTCCCATCCCAAACTTGCCATGAATTAAGTCTTACCAGTCAATCACTTGTACCACCTGCTGAAATCTGCTTTCCCCTTGTACATTTCTCTCCTGACCAGATATCTTTAGCAGGCAGAACATCACTAAGTGCTAAATATGCACAGCATTACACTTCCCAGAGTTAAGAAGCTGCTTAAGGTACTCAGCACCTGGTGAGACAGTGCTTTAATTAGTATCCATCCTATAATAAACAGAATTAAGAAATCTTCTTCCTGACAGTCATTAGCCTGATGTAGAAAACACTGTAGGAGTCCAGAAGATCTCTAAATTCCCCCTCTGATCGTTGGCCAAGAGTACATATTAAATGCAAATAAAATAAAATCCCCAAACCAGAACCTATTCTTCCACTATTCACAACCTGAGGGGCTAACAGAGAGTCCCTCAGTCGCCAAAGTGCTGACAAAAGCAACTGGGATATGGAGGGTCAGGAGAGCGACCGCAACAGGCGATTAAGCAAGCAATCAAGGAATCATGGTTTGATCAATTTGCAAAGTTCTCAAACTGCAGTTCCCTTAGTAAATTTGCTGTCATCATCATTACAGGACACTTCATCTTGTCTCATTAGGGAATATGCCAATTGCTTCCCCTGAACTGTTTGCTGAGTATTTTTGAAGACAAAGGATGGTGCAAGGGGCAGAGAGATAAAAGTAGTATGTTGTCAGTGAACTGGCACAGCTAGAAACTCATTCTTCATCACAAACTTTTTCTTACTAAGTGTTTTGCTTCTTCTTGAGTGTCATTTTGGCTGGAGCCCAGATCTACTTTTTTCCAAATTAATAAGGAAAGATGTGAAGATTCAGCCATTAATAATGTGGGCAGATGCAAACAGAGATGATATACTCACCTTTAGATGGCCCCTTTGTCACTGCAACTTTGGGAAAAAAAGGCTGTATAGAGCTAGAAATCAGGCTAGGGTTGCTCAACTGGTATAAATCTGAAAGGATGCACAAGCTTCAGTGAAACTACAGTTATGTCTGCCAGAAGAAAATCCATTCTGGTATGTTTTCCTTTTGGTCATATGAGAATTCCAGCAGTAAATACTAGGGAGTAGTAGAAGAAGTGGGAAAAGGCTATAAACCTCGAGCTCTAGCACATAAAACATATTCTAACTACCATGACTTAGAGAAAAGCTGTTCTGGTGGACAGTTTATTCAGTAGCTGCATGCTGAAAGTTTCACGTCTGTATCTTAAGCATTTGGTACTGCATACAAATAGTATTTGTTTTCCAGTCACTGACAGATGCCCCCACAGACATTTCAAGCGCACCATCCATTCCAAGCTCTGCTCAACATCTTTGCAGGCTGAGCTGATTGCTTGTTTCAGAATAAAGTTATGCAATTCCATTTGCTGAAAAAGGCCCTATCACTCCAGTGACAACAACTTGAAGCTGTCTTTATGGTTCAATGAAAGACAAGATCTCTTTGCAATAATTCTTCTCTTTATGCAATCAGAAATATCATACAAAAGTAAAAACGTGACTGTTAAGACCCCAGAGCCTTAACTTTGAAAACTGCCTTCATTTTTATGTTCTGTTTTGTGCCAGAATTCTTTGATGTAGACGGATATGTGGTTGTTTTGGGAACAGTAGGAAACCATTATTGTAGTTGTCATTAAAGAGTCACCAACCATTTATGCATGTAATAGGGCCTCACTTTCAAAAAGCAAGCACCAAGTGTAATTATGGAACTGTTGATAAATGCATACATTTTAATGTCAAACAACATTTGCAGTCATTACACCTTTTTAATAAAGAGAGGTATTCATCAGTTCATTCAGAGTAGAACCCATCAACAATTTTCAAGCATTATTTTTAAATTAAAAAAAAAAAACACAAACAAAAAATAGTGATTTTATTCCTTTCTGTGAAGCATTTTAATAGTGTTTATACTTTCACTCCTTCCAAGTTTGTTTTCAAATTTTAAAATGTTCACCAAAACAACAAAAATAATGTTCTTTATAGGCTGCTCATGCAAAGCTTTGTTTCTCATTAAAATGCTTAATCAAGGACTTTTTGAAAGCGTAATTTCAAAAATGAAACCTCTAAGTTGTCTTTTGTCTCAAAGAAGCAAGATCAGTTTTCCTTGTTTAACACTCCCACACTTCTTTTGGACTAATTTTGACTTATACCAGCCATTGAAGATAAAATGATAGTTTCCAGCAACATTTGTTTCACTGAGCCAGAACCACTGAAAAATCACAGTTTATGACTTTCAGCCCCTGCTGTGTTTCCCCATGCCCTTTTGGGAACAAGCTGCACTGCCATGCAGCAATAGCACTGCAGTTCCGGCCACCAAGTTCCTGCAGGCAGTCAGGACGAAGCTGTTTGCTTCATGGAGTTGCATTATGCTAGTGCTCGATGGAAAAAGATGTCAGCAGCACACATGAACCCATGCTATTCCCCTGCAAGTATGGCTTGGACCTTACAGTCTGGTATGGCAGGTAAAAGTATTAGGCTAAACTACAGCACAAGGCAAAAACCAAAGTGTAAAAGGTGTCAGAGGGGCAGATTTTGGCTGATGGGCTATTGCTGGTAACAATGGCTATTCCAGGAAGACGAAACAAGAAACAGCTTGACTCCAAGGTCCCAGATTTAGTAAGGGAAACTGGACATCAGAAATATCTGTTTTACTTGGTCACAAAAAGACTGGATGTCTTTTATTGTCTTTTTTTTTTTCTCTCTTTTTTTCCCCAGAATCACTTATAAGCTATAACAGTAGACCCTGTGCTGACATTTTTGCAGTGCTCTTTAACGAATTTTTTTAAAGGCTACTGCTGTGTTTCACAAAGAAATTTAAAATTCTCCCAGAGCTAGCTACTGAAACTGATGCAGCCTGAGAGCCTCGTTCTTCATACCAAGAGCTGCTTCCGTAAGTACCATACGTGCTCTTGCCTACCTGCTAGGATGAGCGGTGCTGATGGTGTTCAGGCATGCACAATACTGACAGAGTTCAAGATTCTATCTCCCAACCCCTTATAATCCTCTGTGAAACACATATAACCAATTTCTCCCTCAGGTGTCTCTTTCAGCCTTAAGTATCTCAAATTAAACTAGCTTTTCAGATCAACAACTCATCCCATCAGAGCATTCATTTTGAACACTGCTTTACTCACTTATCATAATGGCCATCTTTTCCTTCAGTTCTCACTTTTCATCTTCCCAGGCGCTTAAGAAATGGTTTGTCAAACTTTGATCAGCATTTATAAAATAAACACTTTATTCCCAGTCAGATCAACATCACCCAATTCTACATGTTCTCTTATATCTCCTGGGATATAAAGACTCGTAAGCTCAAAAATCAAAATTATGGATCTGAAACATACACATCCCATATTTCTTCAAGCCATACACACTACATCCCTACAGAAGCATCCTAGCAAAACTATAAACATGCACTTTGATTGATCAAGGTTCAAGCTATAGATCCATGATTCAGACTTCAATGCCAGAAAGGCATTAGCAGATTTTAATGTCATTATAATAACCTATTTTGACCTTTTGTGTAAAATCAACTACAGAATTTCATTTTCTAATTCCTGCATCAAGACCCTTATGGGCTGGTCAGCCAGAGCACACACAGCAGCTCTCTGCACCCTGCAGTCAGGTCTGACAGGGCTGGGGTCCCTCTTAGTTTGGCTCTCCAATTGAAACTTCAGCCTTGATTCAATACGCTGCGAGAGCCTGACAAATTTTAAATATGAGCAATTTCATCACTGTTCAGCTCTCTGAAGTATCTTGAACCTGTTAATACAACTGTTTTAATTACAGTTCTTAAACCAGAAGAGAATGTATCCCTGCCGTAGCTGAAATCTTGAACAGCACATGGCTGAGCACAAACGTTTGCAAGGTCAAACTTCCATCGTTTCCAATAAAACATCTTTTTATTCAGTTTTTCACTGACTACCTGCTACTATATTGACATTTGGCTTCCAATATTACTTTTGCCCTAACCAGTTCACCTGCAGTCTCCATGATAGCGTTCATTAAGCACATGCTTACTGTTTTATTGTGCAGCTCCCTGGCAGATAACACTTTAGCTGGCCTCAGTTTTCTGGAGTACTTAACAACTCTGTTTCCTTTGCCCCCATGTTCCTAACTTATAAAACCCCTCCTTTCTCTCAGACCACTTTAATTTCATTTTTCACCTCCAGTTCCATTTCAGCTAAAAAAAAAAAAAAAAAGACTGTTCTTTGCACAAAGACTTGAACTTCTGCAAATAATCCCCAGGGAGCAATATGTTTAAAGCCCCCTCTCTTCAATGGATGAATGAACTTGTTATTCATCCAGTAAGATGCACCTCTTTCTTACCCATATTTAAAATAGTGTTGGCTGTTGGACTCAATGCAAAGGTTACAGTGATACCCAGACTTGAGTGTTACTACTGGGAGCCCAGGCAAGGTACACCTCTCTCCCCTCCACCCAACAGTACATTACTGCCATAGGTACAAGCAAACTCCAAATCAAAAGCAATTTGTTTTGTTGCTTTTTTTAATCAGAGGACTCTGTCTTTTTCAAATTTAATGGACACCAAGATAATTTCCCTCAAAAAATAAAATTAATTAAAAGTAAACTTTAATATTCCCAATATGTACAAAATTCCTACTGTACTTCCAATTACTTTGGAAATTGAGCACATACATTTCATTGCAAACACTCTGAGCTAGAGATTCAGAATTTGAACTGTACTAGTTATGATTACCAAAATGAATCCTGTAGTATTGCTGTTTCTTGATTGGAGTCTTATAATCTAACAAAAGTAGCTGATAATTTTCAATTTCTCAGAGGGAGATAACATTTTATGATGATATAATAAATAAAATACATTAAAGAGATGTAAAGAACTTTAATTCTTTATTTCATTGGGAGGTGCTGACGCTGTCCACTCCCCAGCTAAAACGCAGCAGCAAGATGCATGTTGCTTTTACCACCTCTAACAATTGCAGAGTCATGAAAAACTGTAGGCAGAATACTTACTGCCAGATCATTTGGGACTCATTTCATTGCTTTGTAATTCTTTGCACCTTAGATGCAAAGAGTAATTATAACCCCTATAATAATTACTATTATTCTAATCTGAGGTGAAAACTCATGTACTGGTTAGACTGTGTCGTGGTTTAACATCAGTTGGCAACTGAGTACCACACAGCTGCTCACTCACTCCTCCCCTCCCCTCCCCCCCGCTCCCCCGGTGGGTTGGGGGAGAGAATTGGAAGAGTAGAAGTGAGAAAAACTCATGGGTTGAGATAAAAACAGTTTAATAATTGAAATAAAATAATAATAGTAACAATAATAATAATGTAATAATAATAATAATGCACAAAGCAAGTGATGCACAGTGCAGTTGCTCACCACCCGCCGATCGATGCCCAGTCAGTCCCCGAGCAGTGGCCCCCCC
>NW_008824762.1:175490-178408 GCF_000699105.1 Pygoscelis adeliae | reverse complement strand
GGTAGAGCATGGGAAGCTGAAAAGTCCTTGACTAGGGTAAGCACTGCTCAGCAACAACTAAAACATCGGTGCGTTATCAACTTTGTTCTAGTCCTAAATCCAAATCACAGCACTGTACCAGCTACTAGGAAGGAAATTAACTCTATCCCTGCCAAAACCAGTAGAGACTAAAAAGGCCACTAAGAGCTGGGGATTCTGTTGGGATCTGCAACCAGCCCTGGACTGACCTTGGACAAATTGATAGGCACAAATACTGACACAGACCAAATTAAACATTCTCACCAAAACACTCAGAGCTCCTGGAGGCAGATTAGAGATGAGTGTTTCACCCTCTGCTTGTATACCTCAGGCTTGACAGATTTCTTCTTACAGACTCAAAGTAATGACTGTTCAGTCAAGATCTTTCTGAGTAACAAATAAAGCAATATGCAACTGAAGGTTTCTTCTTCTCTTCTCATTCCAACAGCAGAAGGATTAGTACAAGCAATGAACTCTGGGAATGATCGTCATTCTCACCGTTATAATACAATTGTCTTGTTAAATGCCAGAAAATGAAATCTGTACTCTCGAAAACTGGATTTTGACAGCTCTGCTGTTGACAGACTAACGCAGTCTCCGCTGTGATGTGCCTGGGTGACAGATGGCTTATTTTTCCTTTTTAAAATATGTATTTACTCATCTGATAAAGAATGTGTTATTTCCATAGATAGCTTTAAAATTACTTTTACCACAATGTCACCTAAATGGATGTTCGGGAGGGATCCTTCCGTTACACTTGGGGATTAGACAGTTTCCTACCATCCAAGTTAAGGCTCCCCCTGGCCGAGGTACAAAAGGTCATGTCAGCCCGTCCTCCCCTGTCGCTTCCCTGCTGAGGTTTGAAGGTGGCTGTGTCAGTCACGTACCCCAGCGGCCCCTGCCCCGTGCTGGTGCAGGGTGACCTGCGAGTCCTGCTGCTGCAAGAAAGCAGTCGGGGAGACCTACACCATTTTAAGAGCAGCGTTGGAGGGAAAGGGGAAATCAAAGACTTGAAGAACACTGTGCAAAGCATGATATTTCAGCCTTGCTCTTGAAAGTACTGGCATCCCTGTGGTGATGGTCACACCTGACACAGGCAGGCTTCAAAAGGGATTGAGTTAGTCCCCCACATACTCTGTTCTGCAGTAAAGTCCCAAAGTGTAACATTCTCTGTGTTATTTATAAGGAAATGTCAGGCAAAGGGAAAAACTTTTTTTAAATTAACACGACTGAGAAATGCAGATGCACAATTTACAGATACACACACTGAAGGGAAAGCATTAATAAGACAGTAATTTATTACAAACTAAACAATGAAAATTCATATGCCAGAAGCATGGTGTGAACAAAAATACGTAGGAACAGCAAGTACAGTACTGAAGGCTTGATATGAATATTAAACATGTTTTGTTTAGTCAAAGAACACCAACATGTTTAAATACACATGGAAAAAATCTATTCCAAGAATCTCAGACAGGAAAATTGGCTACTCAGGACATGCAAATTACATGACCAGACTCACTGTTAGACATCTGGCAAACTGAAACTCTCTGAACCTCATTTGCCCAGCCAGCAAACTGTGTACGCATCTGCCTACCTTGGAACACAGGAGAATTACCAAATTCGTGGCTGGCGCTTTAAGATGCAGCTCCAGTACTGCTAACGATCTGGTTGAAGCTATATTAAGATTTTCAGATCAAAAATTATATATGCGGTAAGCATATTAATATTAAAAAATACATTTTCAAAGCCTGAAGTTATGTGAAGTTTATGTCATATCAACGACAATATGACAGTTCCATTATTGGATGGATCTTTCCTCCAGCAATTACCTAGACCAATAAGACACATGCCTGTAGGTGCAAGATAGATCACACACGAAAGCAAATATCCAGAATTAAATTACATTCTGTTAATTATCACCTTGCAAAGCTTTGGGACATGTTGACATCCCCAGAACATGAAGAATAAAACTGTTATTTTATACTTCTCATATCATCTTTTATATCAATGTTCAGCACTCTTCGGAATAAAAAAATACACCCAAGACTAAAGGCCATCTGAAAACTATCATGTATAAATATATTACAAATACAGAAGGGGAAGATGAGGCTAAGGGACTAACATAACTCATAGAAAGAGGAGATTACTAATCATTACCTTGCAATGAAGTTTTAACATTCGGTATCCCAGGGCCATTTTACACTGGTCTACTGCTTTCACTATCACATGATAATTACAGGGAGAATTAATAGTATGAGAGAGAGGACTATGCAGGTTTTAAACTATGACCTTTCAGTTAAAAATATTTTGTATATATATACACCTGTAACTCCTCCCCCTCTGTTTCTCTCTCTATATATATATACACCTAAAATTCTGATCTAGCTTCAGTTGCCTACTGTATGACTAAGCTAAGAGAGCCTCGCTCTATAGACGACAGACACTGACATGTTTCAGAGGTGGTCCATGAACTTAGCGTGGACACCCTATCTCACAGTGAGATTAGCCAAGTTCTGAAAATAGCTCACACTTAGAGAGAGAGAGAGAGCAGACCACTATCTTAGATTAGATATCACAGTATCAGACAGCAAAAAATAGATGAGCTGAATCCCACCCAGACCTTCTTCCCAAGCTGTGTGCTAACATCAGTGTTTCCATCTAAAAGAGGAAAACAGAAAACAAACATTACATTATTATCTATATTGCTATGGTTCACACGTGATTACATAAAGGATCCTCTCCTATGTATCTGGATTATATCAGACTACTCCAACACCTGATGGATCCATAGGCTACTGCATTGGGTTTGTGTGGCAAGGTTTTGGTAGCGGAGGTCTACAGGGGTGACCTCTGTGAGAAGCTGCTAGAAGCTTCCCCTATGTCCGACAGAGCCAATG
>NW_008824762.1:141517-174926 GCF_000699105.1 Pygoscelis adeliae | reverse complement strand
GGGGAAGAGTGTGAGGAGTCCTCCCCCTGAGGAGGAAGGAGCAGCAGAGACAACGTGTGGTGAACTGACCGCAACCCCCATTCCCCATCCCCCTGCGCCGCTGTGGGGGAGGAGGTAGCGAAAATCGGGAGTAAAGTTAAGCCCAAGAAGAAGGGAGGGGTGGGCGGAAGGTGTTTTCAAGATTTGGTTTTATTTCTCATTATCTGACTCTGATTTGATTGGTAATAAATTAAACCAAATTTCCCCAAGTCGAGTCTGTTTTGCCCATGACAGTAATTGGTGAGTGATCTCTCCCTGTCCCTATCCTGACCCACAAGGTTTTCATTATATTTTTCTCTCCCCTGTCCAGCTGAGGAAGGGGAGTGATAAAGTGGCTTGATGGGACCCTGACATCCAGCCAGGGTGCACCCACCACAGCTACCCACCACGCTGTAGAAATGGGGAAAGTGTCTATCATTAAAAAGGTTTCATCTGAGCTAATCTTCCTACCTATTTAAATGCAAGCTGTGTGAAGCACATTTAAAAGATAAACCAAAAAGCAAAACCATGCATTTTACAGACTCGAAATAAGATTGTGTCCTCAAAGCACTGTCTTAGCTACAGATCAGCTCAAGTAGCAGTAAGCAAACAGTAGTTTCAAAGGAAAGAATCCATACCATTTCAGTAAACGATATAGATCACACACCTTCTAATAGACCTGCAAATTGGATCTCACTCCCAACAGGGCTGGAGAAACTAAGGCAAAACAAAACTCATACACGAGCAAATGTAACTCACCTACCATTGGCTTAATATCCTACAGGGTTATTCCATGACTCCTAGTTTCCCCAAACTGCGGGCAGTGAAATGGGACAGTCAGCACAAGTTCTACATTTCCCATCAAATTGCATGTCCACATGCATTTGTGACAGCAAGACACTAGCACATGCTTTGGAGTTTCACAGCTACAGATAGTACAGAGAAGAAAACAAAATTGCTAATCAGTGCTGTGACTAGCCAGCAAGAAGATGTGAATTGCACTGGAAGCTGGAATGATGAGAGGTAAATCCAAGTCCTCTTTCCCCATTGGAAGAAAAATACAACCAAACAAACTAAAAAAAAAAACCAAAAAGACTTGGAAGGTATTGATAATATTCCACGTGGCAGCTTGTGAAGGAGGATTAACCGTTACTAAACGGAGAAATGGACTTATGCATTAGGCAATAAGCTTTACAAGAAAGAAACAACCTGTTCAGAAAACATTCAGACTCTTCCCATATGTTACTGAAACCCAGAAAACACCAATGGGTTTTAGCACTATTTTACTTGTATTTACAGCCAAGTTCAGAGAAGACGAGGACAACAGAAGCAGGACCAGATAAGACTTCAGGGTGAAACTTGTCTGCCACAGAATAGCTATTTAACGGGACATGACCCTACACCCTTTCAGTGGTGGTCCCTCATCTGGATCAGGTAGATTGCCACACCTCCTGTGACAGTTTAGGAGCTTTCAGGGTCAGAAGGGATTTTGAGTGAGCAGGAAGATACCTGAGGTTTGCAGAAAATTGACTGCCTCTAGGAAGATTATATTAAGGCCATGTCTAGACCCAGCTAGTTCTTTATATGTATCTTGAGATGTGCACTTTTGCTTCATCCACACTACTTGAATTTCAACTACACCCATTTTCAGTCATGACAGACCACAATCTTGTCCCACATGTCTGATGTGGTCACGCAAACATTGTCCCAGCTGTGTCTTCTATCAACTTACTGTTCTGCCCTGTCACAAATTCCCCTCTGTTGCACCAAATACAAACTATTTATCTTTGCTTTTCATGGCATATTTCCAACCTATCTACCTGTCATGACTCTGGCATTTGCCCTGTCAAAAATGTCAAACTCCTCTGGCCATAGCCTTATATTTTTCAAACAAGCACATTATTGCTTTCTCCCATGTCACTCCTTCATGCCTGTAAGCATTCAATTTCTTCCTCTTTTTAATCTCTACTTCATGATTTTTTGCCGACAAGAAAGCCTAGCCATAATTATGTACCTGGTAGACTGAAACTGCCACCTATGAAGCTGATGAAGACTTTCTGGCATTCCATCACCTGCGCCACTGTGTTTTTTTGCCCTCAGAAACTTAACTGCAAACTCTTTGGAGCAGGGATAGTCTGTATTGTTAGCTGTTCCTCACAGTGGGACCCAGTGTGGTCCAAGAATACTTGGAAGAACCAGTAAGATTGCTTATGTATCAACTGCAAAATGTATTTCAACACTTTACAGGTGACAACAGTGAGTTAGGGACAATGTATCTTCAGATCTCAGTTCTTAAAATGATAAGGTCTCCCATGAGAGAGAGCTTTCTTTTGAGCTGGTAAAACGTATATCAATTAATTCTGGTTTGCAGATGCACGTCACACAGTTCTTCCTGAAAGTATGGCACGGAATGGGTCTTTTTACATTGTTCAACCAGTGGCACCACCTCTTACAAACATCACACCAAAAAGAGGCAAAAACCCCACTGATGCAACTCAGACAGAAAAGAAATCCAGCTGACAGTGAAACTATTCACACTATGTGTGACTTGCAGCAGATTGCCAGTTAAATCTTTTCACTGCTGCTGCATGGACTCGAGTCTGAAGGGCAGTTTAATAAAAGAAATAGCCTCCCCAAAGTGGTACAAGTTCAATTTCAGGCCTGTCAGCCTCAGTGTTCCAGTAAAAATCAAAATCTGTTGAGATAATGTTTCAAACCTTAAGAAATTAGATGTTTTACTTTGATAGAACTACACTGAATTACATGATTGGAAGAGTTGCCTGTGCATTGAGGATATTCTGGAGTTATGCTGTGATCAGGTCTGTGGCTTTCATTCACCTGCTACAAGGTACTCCTGTATGTCAACCACTATCAGCTGAAAGCGATAACATCTCTTGTTCTGCAGGTTTCTTATCAACAGCTTGCATTTGCCCACTGGCTTTGAAACGGTTTCATCGCACATTTCAAGCACATGAATGCATTTCTTCAGCCTAATGTTGCTGTTTATCAGCGTTGCTTGGCCTACAGGGCAGTTGGCTCTACAATCCAGCTGGAACCAAATTAGCTGTTGATAATATGGTTGTAAATAAGCTGAGCAGCTGAATAGCTGTACATCACGTGTGTGCACCTTGATCTGCTGGAAAGTCTTAACACAAGATCTTCCTGAGAATATTTTCAGAGTAGTTTTTACATCAGTGAACCTTAAATAACTGCAGCTATGCATATGCCTTTGAGAGCGCAGATACGAGTTCACAGAAGCAGGAGACTTCACTAGCTCCATGCAAATGTCTATGGGGAAAACTAGTCATGAACCAGTCCTCTGCAGTAATGAGATGGTCTCCTTTGGATGCAAGCCACACTGAGCTGGCACAGACATAGTGAGCCTCAGGCCCTGAGCTAATATGACAGCGCAGATGTAGCCTAGAGGTTAGTGTCCCTAATTGCCTTTGACAGTCAATAGCGACAGACCTCTTCCTTCCCCAAGGAACCTCTCCCTTTTCACCAACCGATTTGGCCATCTAGTTTAGTACCAACCATCAACCAGTGTAAACACTCTGCTATGGCCTCAATCATTGCATGTACTCTGGGTTGGGTTT
Source organism: Pygoscelis adeliae (assembly GCF_000699105.1). NCBI lineage: Eukaryota > Metazoa > Chordata > Aves > Sphenisciformes > Spheniscidae > Pygoscelis > Pygoscelis adeliae. The sequence goes on along the minus strand of NW_008824762.1, from coordinate 171,312 downwards.
GGACGTTTTGAAGAGGGATGATGCCTTTTGGAACAAAAATATTGGACAAAAAGTAAACCCTCTTTTCAAAACTATAAACTCAGCATTTTTCTTCCCATCCTTCATCTGGCTTGGCATGATTTCTGCACCAAACCCTTAGCTTCCTTTGCGCTTACAGTGTAGAGTCCCGGTGATGAATCTATGAATAGACCTCTCAACAGCCTCTCCCGTCAGCTGCAGACCCCACACCACAAATGATTTCACCGTTAATTAGCAAACCATTAAAGTCTCCAGAATTACAGTATGGCTGCCAATATTCTCAGCTTCAAACCACTAAGTACCTTTTCTTCTCTTCTGCTTTTTTTGCCTAACAGGGAAAAAAATGCATCTCTCACCAATCTCATCCTATCTGCGGTCTGAGTGCTCATCAAACACCTGTAGTAGTCATAGTTGTATTCCTGGAATTATTATTCTTACTCACTCTTTGTTTCTCTTTATTTCTAGTGATAGAACAGGAAGTTTACCTTCATTTTTCTAACTGTTTTCCCTTTTAGTCAGCTGTATGAACAGGCTTTATTTTGATTTCCTCTTTCTCTCTCTATTTTTTATTAGAATTCCGAGCATGCTGTGCCACTACTGTTTGATGCTTATTTTTTTAAACCTTTAAAACATCTTAATATTCCTTTTGCTGTGGATTTCAGTAGCTGAATGCTTCATGTACTGCCACTGTTTCAGATACGTATCCTTGCTAATAGCAGCAGCCCAAATAATAGTTCAGCAAAATTCCAAAATTATGAACTGTTGAAAACTGGGTTCTTGCAACAGAAACTTTCGGACAATCTAAAAACAAAATTAGGCCATGATGCCAAAATAAAGCCCCAAACACAGATTAAAATCACTCAGCTCATTCAACTAAATGTCTAATGACCAATGTGTCTATGATGTGTATGTAACATAAATGAATTAAAGATTCTCCAAATCAATGTATAATGTGAGAAAAAAATGTGGAAAATGAGTTAATCTGGTTTTGTTTTCTCCAAAATATTTGTCAAGAAACATGCATGTTTGCAAATGGATTCCTGTACGTTCCCAGACCAATTCTTGACCTGTTTGAACCATGTCAGGACATGCTACATCCTATAATACGATATGACCTCTCACAAAGCTCCTCTCTAGTTTATGTGTACCTTGACATACCAGCTATAGTAGAAAACACTGTATGTGTGGGTTTACTTACAGTTATGACAGGTAGCTCCCGTGTAGCCTGTATCATTACAATCGCAGTAAAAGGTGGTCCAGGACTGAGAGCATTTTCCTCCATGTTCACAGTAGTTGGGTAAACATCTAATTGGAGACAGTTTTAGAAAAATGCAATTAATTATAATCATTTCTGTAAAAACAATGTGCTTGAAAAAATAATTATAAAACCGTCTCAACTCCTCATTCAGGCAAGAGTTTCCTAGGGCTGAATCACTGTATAATACCTGAAATAATTACTTATTCCTGTGATCTGTGATTCACTTCAATTACAAGCACTGAAGACAACAACATTTAATGTATCCAGCGAGTAGGTAAAGATCACCCTCAATAAAAACATTCCACTTGTCCTCCACTTGTTAGCAATTAAAGTGTCACAAACTTTCTGAGCACAGAGGAGGACAAGTAACAGGTGAAAATGCTGTTGAAATCTTGTTTCAAAGGAGAATCCCTTGTTCTCTGATTAAACAGGCATCATTGTTATCAAAATTAAGCTGAGTTACATTTGTGGTAACACAAACAGCATGAAAATCTCAGAAGTGAGAGGAAAAATATGCTTCAATTATGAGTTCTGTACTCTCTCTTCTTCCCCTCATTTTAGTTGGTATGACTCTAAAGTATTATTGTGAAGCAAATTATTAAAAGAAGAAATAGGCAAAACAGCATGCAGCTTGGGAAGTGAACAGAAACAAAAGCTGTGGGAGATAAATTCAATCTCCAGGACAAGAAGTGAATGCTGATCTGAACTACACTGGTGTAAACGCAGGCAATGCAATGGAGATACACCAGCCTAAATGGAAACAGAGATTTGTTTGCCTTTTCCTTCCTTCCTTCCCGCCCCCCGCCCCCCCCATTAGATAATATCTTTTACACTCTATGTTTGACTTTTGATAAATGAGTAACTTGTTTATACCACTGATTCAATTGTGATGGGTGGGTGGATAGAAAACAGGCAAGCAATTTATCTCTTACACACCAGCACTCCATTAGGGTTTGCTTTGCTGTAAAGTGAGTTTCAAAACCCTTTTTATGGCCCAGATCTTTCAGTGGTGTTAGTGGTGAAGTCACTGACGCTACCTACATTTCTACTAGCTGAAGACATGATTTTATTGTAGTTCATCTCATCCTCAGGAAACGCTTTTGCATTTAAGCGTGCATATTGCCTTCAACTGCGGCTTTCAGTCTGTTTCTTCTAGAATCCTTACAACTAAAACACATTTCATGCATGCAAGCAGAAAACCTGTATGTCACTAACAGCCATTGTCTTTCACCAGCCGCCCGAGCCCCACCAGCCAAGCATTCATCAACTTACTTGAGTCCAAGGCTGTTTAGAGCTGCCAAACATTGACAACCCAAAGAAACCTGTTTATGCGCATAGAGGCCTATCAGACTAACCTCTCGTCCTCAGTATGCTTGTATGCAAGTACGTGCATACATACATATACTCGTCTGTGTGAGTCTGAGATTTGTTCTAGAACTCAGGTTTACTTGATCAGTATTTATACCATCATACATAAAATTATAAAGATCATATAAAAATTAATATGAAAGATTAATTAATTTTTATTAATGCTTACGCAATTATTATAGTAATTATTTATTATTCAAATACTAGAGACATAAGGTATTCAAGAAGAAAGTATGTTATTTATAACTATCTGTAACATCTTTTAAAACAATTATAAGATATATTGGTCTTATAAAAATTGTTGTTATGGCTTCTATTAATCATTGGGCTCAAACACAAAATGAGGAAAGAGAACGGGAAACACATGCCTGGTTTTCCAGCTCACAAGGAAGCTTTTTTCAGTGCTGTGGAGAAAACCTTGTTTCTAAAACAAGAGGGGGCGGCCAAAACTGTTGGTTTTGCCCCATCCTTACAAGGCAGGGAGTCTGAGAAGGGATTAGATTTTGGCTTTTAATGGTATGCTGGGAAATCGTCTAACAGAGCCTAACACCCTGCTGGTACAGTGACAGCCCAGTCAGCCCCTCTGCCATTACATCTACTCTTGGCAACGGTGAAGAGAGATTTAGGGGCTTTGGGTCGATGCTGAAGAAAACCAGAGCAGCCTACAGGATGGCAGAAACAGGACTGGCTGGTGCGTGATCTGCACCTGGCTAGCTCTGCAGGACCGTGTGAGCTCCCTTGAACCAGCAACTCCCCAATAGCTTCGTCCCAGAGGCTGCAGGAGAAGCACAGTGGTTCAACAGCTCTGTGGTGATATATATGAATTTTGCCTGTAAGAGCAGATTTGCTCATATTTGGGCTTTGGTCATGCCTGCCCTTGCCCTCAGCATATTGCCTTTACTTCTACCTGCTATCTGGTGATAAAAATTCATTTATGTCACCTGCATAACAGCAGTAGTTACATTCACATCACAGGGGTGCTGGCGACAAGAAACATCTGATGTTAATAAAGCTCTCTGGTGAGGTAAAAAGAACAGTACTGTGTTATTATCATAATTTACATCATCAGTGTAATGGACAAATATGCTTTCTGCCTATTTTAAGCTACCTTTTATTAATTAACCCAATGCAGTAGAGCTAATTACTAGTCATTTGTGGTTTGCCAAAGGCCCGTATCAGAGGCTTAAGCATGTTTATTCCCTTAAAACAGTTTCCTTTTAAAGGCTTTACTTGTCTTACAAATGCAGACACTTTTTATTCCCCCAACAATGCACGAAACGCAAGTCGAACTAGCCATGTAAGCTTTTAATGATATTCATAAATTCAGAATTAAACCTTTTTTATTCCTTAGTCTATTTGCTTTAATTAGCACCAACTGCATCGATCTTGTTTTTGGTCAGATAACTAACCCTTCTAAGAGCTTATGAAACAAATTTCTTTGCAACTGTAATAATTACCATAATCCCACTCTAGCTGAGCAGTTGTGTTTTCTTTAGAAGCAAAATTTATCCTCATTGTCAAAGAACTCAAAATTAAGAAATCCCTATGATTAAAATTAATCAAGGCATGGATAAATCACAGGTTGTTCCATTTGCTAACTGTCCCGGATCCTCATGTTGAAGGACTTAAACACATATTAATTTAAAATATAAATTAATATTTTCACTCTAAGAGAATCAAGCAATTTTAGCAAAAAATGCTAAATGCTAACAAATGCTTTGTTTCATAGACAAAAACTTGCAGCAGGCAGCCCCTGATCTATTTGCACCTGAAAAGAACAAACAGATCAACTCAATTTTTGTGAGTATCATAAATAGGACACTTTGAAATTTAATGATTTGCCTAAGAGAGTTTGTGACAGACCAGGGACTCTGATCTCTCTACCCTGGACTTCAGGAGAGCAGACTTTGGCCTCTTCAGGGATCTGCTTGGTAGAGTGCCATGGGACAAAGCCCTGGAGGGAAGAGGGGTCCAAGAAAGCTGGGTAATATTCAAGCATCACCTCCTTCAAGGTCAGGAGTGATGCATCCCAACAAAGAGGAAGTCAGGCAAAAACGCCAGGAGGCCTGCATGGATGAACAAGGAGCTCCTGGACAAACTCAAACACAAAAAGGAAGCCTACAGAGGGTGGAAGCAAGGACAGGTAGCCTGCGAGGAATACAGAGAAATTGTCTGAGCAGTTACAGAATTAAGAAGAGTTCCACTTCAGCCAGTATTAAATAGGGAACAGAGGACAAAATCTCCTGGGTCAAGTTTACTTCGATTGATGCTTGAGACATACGAAATATACATTTCTTCTTAAACTGACAAAGCTCCACCCTAACAAGACAAAACCTGTAAGCCCTGTCTCATGTTTCAACTTTAAATCAAGTACAGCTAATATCAGTTATTTCATGCTAATTGCAAATGTGCAATATCTTACCCCGACCTGAATGTGGGGTAGCCCGCCCCTCTGTCAAGAAGGTAAACCACCTTGAGTTACTATAGTACTTAATGTGGAACATTTGATAAATAGTAGTCACGTGCTCATCCTCTAAAAATTTAGGATACACATTTGTCTTTTTGGTCATTGAAAGCTGCTCTTTGAAAGCCATCCACCTGTCCAAACAAGTTGTAAAAGCTGCTTTAAGTCCTAGAAAATTCAAAAGCTTCTCTCGAGAACAAAATGTAAACTAGTTAAAACCAGGCATCTCCCTTCTTCCCCATAGTCTATTCGTGTTCTGTGTTATTGCTCTAGACTGCAGAGGGCTTGCTATAAAAGAAGGTATTCCTCAAAATCTGATTCTACTGCCCTCTGCAGCATTTCTTAAAAGGCAGCATGTGATCGTAAAACCACTGTTTACATTTGGTCTTCAAACTAATAACTGTGTTTGAAATTTCAAGTGTATTTAACATTTATATTTTTAAAAATCTTATTAGTTTATTAATGTAATAAACATAACATCCTCTATTACATTTAGTTGCCTTAAGCAAATGTACTAGTCAAAGCAGCTAATCAAGATCTTGTATATTAGCCAAAACCTGGTCCCTACACAGTGCATCAAGCCAACCTACTAAACAAATTACGCAAAGCACTCTTAACTCAGAGCTGTTGTTGCTAAATTGATCTTCAGCATGAGCTATGCCAAAACTATGAACATCTTGCAGATCATCAAGTCAAAAGAAGAGAGGACCAGCTATGCTAATAATACAGTAGCAACCTTGGTTATTTTCTGACATACTGAAGTTCAATTTTTAACAGCATTTATTCCAATAACTTCAGCAAACCATCTCCTGACCGAAAAGAAATTTTGTGAGCTCAAAGGCATTTTACTCTAAAAGGTCCCATAAAGACCCCCAGGGCCTACAAAACTACAGATGCATCCCTCACTCCAAATACCTTAAGACCTCAGACTCTGGTTATAAACAATTTATGCAAAGAAGTTAACTTCTTCAGGAGAGAAGCAAGTCAGCAGCCAACTTCACATCAGAATTCAAAGTTCCACAAAATGCTGGTAAAGAACTGAAACCTGGAGCACCCACCCCAGTTTTCAGATGAACAAAGCTCAGAGAAGTTTCAGTTCTACCATACATTGGTATGGTAAATGGCTTTAAACTGAAGGGAGGTAGATATAGACTAGATCTAAGGAAGAAATTTTTTACGCTGAGGGTGGAGAAACACTGGAGCAGGTTGCCCAGAGAGGTGGTGGATGCCCCATCCCTGGAAACATTCAAGGTCAGGTTGGACGGGGCTCTGAGCAACCTGATCTAGTTGAAGATGTCCCTGCTCACAGCAGGGGGGTTGGACTAGATGACCTTTAGAGGTCCCTTCCAACCCAAACTATTCTATGATCTTCCAGATTCCAGATTAATTCATAGAATATATCATGGTGAATGAATCTTATAAAAAAATAAATGAAGCAAATAAAATTTTCCCTCTTTCAGCCAAGCTGGAAAACGTACACCTTAGCCATCTAAGTGAGCAATATGCAGAGCCTGCACAAAAGCATTCACTGTCCTTAGATGAAACATTCACCTCCAAAACTGCCTGTGTGCTTCCTTTGAATTCAAAGGACAAACTACATAGATATTAGAGGGCAAAATTTGGCCCTTTGATAGGAATGATGAAGAAATAACAATGACAAAATTACTTGAGTGGGAAGACTGAAGGAGTTCTAGACATTTGATGTTACACTTGACTGGAAATAAACCCGGTACTTTCAATAAGCACCTCTCAGATTTTGTTATAGTCAGCACAACACACCCTGCCTGCACCACTCTATTCTTCCTAAATGAAGAGGGAAAAAACGAGAACTATCAGAGAGAGAAAGAAAAAAGGGGCACACACCCTTTGTATTAAGACTGTCAATATGCATCATTTTGAGACAACCACTAAGTCCCTAAAACTCAACAATGCCATAACAAGAAAACACATAAAATTTAGAAGTTTTTCTATCAAGAAAGCATTTGCCTAAATATTATCTCAAATTCATTTTATTTCAGCATGTTTTACTTTTTATGGGCTTCAGGTATTTCATGTATAATTAACAAAACATAACATTAACAGGAGTGACTTCATATAGTAGGTATGCATGTATGATGAAACTCATGGCGTTACTGTAACAGCCCATACTTCGCTTCGGTAAAATGGTGTCTTTCCACTAAACTCAATAGATTGAGGCCAGCTGCAACAGCATGGATTTTTGTCCTGCTCTGCTGAGCCATAAATCTGTGAAATTCCTTGTCAAAGGTTATTTTGGATACAAGAAATGGGTTCAAGGGGAGACCAGACAAGCAGTTCGAATAGAAATCCACCAATGTTACTACACAGACAACGTGTAACAACTTCAGGGATTTACCAAGGGGAAAACAAATGAATATCATAGAGCATTAGAAAAGAAACTACTACAGGAGCACATCCCACTCTTATTTTCCCCTGGATGTCCGTTTGTGGCAAAATAGTGGGCTAGGTCTCTTTAACTAAAGGGAGAAAAGAGAACTACCAGAACCAGAAGGAGGAAGGGAGAAAGAATGAGTAAAAACAATATTAAGGCAGGCTGCAAAAGACTTAACACTCTCCAGATCTTTGGTTTGCCTCAGCACACATTCCCTCCTCATCACCACACATCCCAACTTCTCTCTCCTTTTGCAACTTTAGAAAACTGAACAACAACTTTTAAAAAAGTGTTGTGGCATACTTCAGTTTTTTCTTTTTTAAGCCACCTACATTTTCTTCCCTAAATTTATTATGTTATGAGAAGTCATGGAGTACAAACAGAACAAGAGTAATGTGAACAAAGACAATTTTTCTATTCCATGCTGGAAATCATTTACTCTATCACAGTGAATAGATGTAAAAAAAATCTAAAGGGGAAAAAAAAAGGTAATTTTTGTCATTTTAATAATTTGTCACAAAGGTAGGTTTTTCTTCTTTCTGAGATTTGCAAAACTTGATGACTGAACTTTTAAAATATATTATTATTTCCATTGTTGGCTGCCTTGGTTCTCAGACTGCACTTTCATACCACTGTGAGACGAACATTTAGAAGATCTGAACATTGATGCCAACTGCCCTCAGGCATGCAGCTGGGACAGAACTGTGGGAGGAGGTTGTGCTGGGATTGGTGCGAGTGAAGGAAAAAGAGCCTGTTATCTATGCCTTAGATGAAAGGCATTTTTTTAAGGTTTGATGGCTTTGTTGTTAGAACACCTACATTTTTAATAGAGGTAAATGTGCTGACAGTTTGGCTTGGCATCAGCAGAAAGGATTTATATAAATAAATTTGAAAATGAAAAAGGGAAACAAATAAACCATCCTGTACAGACAGCTGTTCCATTTAGAATTCATCATTTTACAAAGCAAAAGCAGAAAAGCCATCTGCAAAAATCAAACAAACAAACAAGGACAGGATATTATATCCTACATGCATCCCCGCAGCTGGCCTTTAATTTACCATGGGGTTGTGCATCCCATGAATTTTGACTCTAAAGGACTAGCAATGGGGGTGAACTCTATTCAGGTACCCCCAGAAACTCAATTCCACACTCAAGTCGGATTCCAAAAGCCACTTAAGTAGCCCCCTACCAACCTTCAAACTGCCTTCTTTCTCCACAGGGATCTGATTCAGGGCAACCCCCCCCTCCAGCACTAGTGGGAAGTCCCTCCACTCTGCATCAAAGACAAAAGCTAACTATCTCCAGCTCCAGCATCTTTCCACATGGACAAGTCATTGCAGTTATAGGAAGGAGTTCACCTTGCTCAAACCAGTTTTGTAGTTACCCTTTACAGCATTTACTAAACACATTTTAAAGGACCAGATCAGCACGGCTCTTAGTTACTCTGCAGTGGCATCAGGTAAATGGGATTTGAATTCAGTACCATTTTCATGCTTCACGTGAAAATAAACAAATAAGCAAACTTATCTGGAAAAGAACAAGACTAAATTAAAACACGATCTGTCTCCAATTCAAATGTGGTGACATGAGTACAGCAGATGACTCTGAAGAACCTGTCTTTATTTTGCTCTGAAACACAGTATTTCTACAGACCAGTGCACCCTTCATGGGCCTGAATTGTTTTCTGCAGCTGGTCTTACATGTATGAAACAAAGTCAGGGAAAACAAAAAGTCTTAAAGTTAAGGCAGGGAAGGCAAAACTGACTCATGGCATTGTCCAAATAATCTGAACATTCACTTTCATTCACATTAAAGCGAGACAAAGGACAAAAAACTCCCCCCTCTTCATAGGTAATATCCTCCAATGTGATTGCCTATTTTTACAGAGACTTTGCTTCGTACAGACATATTCTTGTTTTATAACTACCGCAGACCGAGCTCATCTGACAGTGCAAAGCTCATATACCAGCCCAAGAGCAGGGAATCCTTCTACATGGTTTTATTACACTTCATTGTCAGTCAGCCATTAAGCTGTCAGAGAGAGTTCTGTCATTACCTGCATTAAACATTAGAATAGATACGAGAAGATGTGGGGATGGTCTTCAAAACTGTGGGGATTTTAATTCCAATACCCAGGTTTTGGGTGTTTGTGGGTTTGGATTCTTTAAATCTTGCTCAGTTTTTCTGCATCCTGCCCTTCCGCCCTAAAACTTAGGTGGTATTGAGGGGGTTTCCAAGACTCACACTCCAAAATGAGGTACCTGCAATGGTTTAATTATATTAGTTAGCATGTCTAATTTGTGATGTAGGTGCATACTTTTGGGACGGACCCAAGGGGTTCTTCATTCTCACAGAGCATTATGTATTCCTCTATTTCTAATACTATTTTTCCCACTGTATATTGATCTTCACAAGGGATTAAGTCATTAAGATGCCTTTTTCACCTTTTCCTTCCCCGCCACGTAACATAGTTTGGATTTAGGATATGTTCCCTGTTCCATTTCTACATAATTAATTCCAGTGTTTTGCTTGGGTTTTAGTACAGAGAAAGAGGAAAAAGATAAATTCTTTAAGAACAATTTGATGAAAAACAAAGAGGCATTTCTAACAATATTGTGATTTTTGCTGTATAAACACAAAGCAAATTGTCAGTGTTTTGCAAAGTACCAACGTAAGCATAAGAAAGGGAAACTTTTTGAAAACATGTCCACAATTTCTTTCATTAAAATAAAAACTGAAAGGACACCTGAAGCTTCAGTGTGCCCTGTGCTATTTGTAAACATGTCCACTGGAGCCTACATTTGAAACAGGCAAGGGAGACAAAAGGCGAGGGGAAAAATAAGCACTCACAGGACTGAAGTGATCTTTTTAAGGTGACACAAAAGATCAGAAGAACTATAACCTGGACTATCAGATCCTTACAACTAGCCAGGACAGCCCCTCCTGTATGTAGCATTTAATGGAACAATTCTAGAAAAAGATCCAGGTATTCTAGCATCTGAAGGTGTGCAGTTTAAATGCTTTCTTTTGGTTGATGACAGAGATTTAGGCAGGCAATATTCAAATCTACGTTGGGATTTATCCAAAATCAGAAATGTTTTAAAAGAGGACAGATGACATCCCTTCTTATGTCTTCAACTGGTCCCAGTTTTGATCACCATCCAAATTCAAGAAGTGTGACCTAAAAACGTCCAACTCATTGCTATAAAACCAAGAACGGAAAATTTAAGAGGACTTTTCGCAAAGAGAAAATAATCTGGAATATAAAATAATTGTCATTTCTGCAGAAAAGACATTATATACTGAAAATAGCTATACTAGAGAAAATGAAAAGAATGGATGCCAAATTGTCTGGTTTTTGGGTTTTTTTTAATTCCTTCTGCAATGCACTGCAGGTATTTATGTGGGGGTGAATGCAATATTAAGTGTTTGCTTTTTCAATCCCAGCCTGGGACTGCAATAAATAAAACCAAAACTCACTGGACATAATTAGGCAGGATATTTTCTCATTTGCATGGCCAGCTTCGGGGGGGGGAAGATCATATAAAGTTTGGCTTCTGCTGCAGGGCATACATTAAATCTTAGAGGAGATTTGGGAAATGCAAAAAGAGACTGTGCTTTCATTGGATTTATCCTAATACCCTTCACCTGCAATAGTAATTAATTTCCCAAAGGCCCATTTTGACAGTACAACACATGAAGCAATGTTAAGTTCAGTACTAAAAGAAAAGGAGGAAAAAGTAAAAAATTATTATTATTTCTTACAAGTAAAAATTGATAGTAAAATCTAATGGAATCTACAAAGAAAGTAGGTATAAAGCAGGATTTAAAAGGTCAGCTCTATTTAGCAAGAAAAAAGGACACTTTAAGCTAATTTATTTAGAAAATGTTATGAAGAATTTTCACAGATAAAACATGGGTAGAGATAAAAGGATAGGGACTAAGGATGCTATTTGTGCTCTGTAACTTGAGTAGTACAGGGAAGCAAACTCATGAATCAACTCAGTATGCTTCTCCCTAATGAGGTAAGCTGTTAATGCCAATCCCATCACAGTGATTATTATGTATACCACATACTGCTCTCTCCATTTCTATTTGCTAGGAGAATTGAAATATGCAGATGAATCTTGGTTTAATAAGCACAGCAATATCAGTGTGTGCTTGTGTGTGCCTGCTGATGCTACAGATATGAAACACTGCCAGGGTTCATAAGAAAATATCTGAGGTCAGGTTTGCGTCCCTCATTGCAGATCTCTGGAATGCTCAGGATGTCTGGCCAGATGCACCATCCATCCAGAGGCACCATCCATCCATCTGCCAAGGTGGATGCAACGTGAGTCTTTCTTTTTCCTTCCCCTCTCCCCCAGGTCACTTAAGGGAACTGAAGTTCCCAGTGTTGTCCTTGACAAGTACTGTGGTATTTGCTATAGCAAGGGCAGGGTGCCAGCCAAGTAAAAATAGGACAACCCAGTCAAAGCTTCATCAGCGAAAAATCAACACAAACTGCAGCAATCAGATTAAAGTACCCTAGCAGCTGGAGACAGGGAGAGCAATGCATGCCTTTATCTATGCATTCATGCAAATCTGAGCCTGAAGGAAAGCAGGCCCTGACTACCCTCTTAGTTCATTTATGAATAATGACAGGTTCAACACATAAATGGCCTTCTTAATCCCAAGACTACCTAGTCTCATATACGCAAGCACAAATGGTGTATAAAACTTATGACAATATAACAATGGGTGTACAACACAGTGCTTCTGCACCTGCCTTAACCCTACCTCTGTCCAGGTAAACTTTGCTACCAAAAGTTCAACGGTTTCAAGCTATTTCAGCCCTCGCAGGAGTAGCAGAATCATATGAATTTTCAAGTTCCTTAACAGAGTTTTCTCTGTCACTGGCCAACTTAAATACCACATCCTTTGTGATGGGGGTTGAGGAGTTCAAAAACATTAATGTAACCAATGTCATTGTTAAGGATGGGACACATATAAGGATGTGCCTCAGAAGCCTGGTGGAAGCAACCATTTGTCTAGCACCATCCTGAGGGGCAAAAGAGACTACTGCCATGAGAGGTGTTAAGTCAGAGGAAAACAAGGCCAGTTTTCCCCTTACAACAGCTGTTTGGCACAAGCTATCCCAACTGCAATGCCTCCTAAGCACTTCTCCTTGCAGAGTTTGGAGGAGCTGGTAGGGGAAACCACACCACATCTTACCTCTTTGTATACACATGGAGTGCAAGAACTCCTGGAAATGGAATTTTCTTCTCTGTGGCTAACGCTGAAAAGCAGTTTGTCCCACTGCATGCAAGAGGTGGATGAGATTAATCAACCCGTGCCTTCAGGCTACAGGCAACACTGCAGCCCTTGCTGCTGTATTCCAAGGGGTTCATCTGCTGTAAGAGCAGACAGCCTTGCTCAGCCCAAAGGGAGCATCTGTGCTGTATGATGAAGGGCTGGAAATCCACAGTGTTTCTGGACTGAAGTTTAATGATTTTCTGGCACATTTTCCTAATATCCATGGCAACTCTTGAGCTGCAATATCTCTTGAGCCCACATTCCTACATCTATTCTCTGAACAGGATGCCAACTACAGCAAACAACCAACTCAGCTTCAGGACTGAAGCTAGTATTTCTAGTCCCAAAATCTGGCATTCCAGCCAATTGCTGAATGGGAAATCCCAGAGCTTCTCAACCGTGTGGCTAAATTCTCAGCATCTGCATATTTGTTTTCCTACCCATTTCATTTCTTTTTAAATGAGAGGCTGCCTGAATTTTGCCCAGGCTATGCCCTCCATTGCTTGCCCACACACAGACAGACCCACACCCCCACTATTCCACTGCCCTGTAGGAAGAGAAAACACAGTGCAGAAAGAATTAGTACTTAGCAAAATTCACAGTCAGATTCCAACGCATTTTGAGATTAGCACAGCCATGACAAAATATATTTTGGTTTTGGACAACGGAGGTACAAAGAGCTGCCCACAATGAAAAGGATATTTTTAAAACAGTAAGGAACTTGAGCTTTCTAGTCCTAAGACTATCACCTTCCTCCAGACTTCGTTTCAGATCAACAGTGCCTCTCCTCTGAATTCCTTACTCTGACAGTGTCACAGCAAAGATGCTGATGAAATAAGTTTAAGAGCATCCTAACTGAACACTTTGCCAGCTTCCAGCAATCTGTGGCTTATCGATTCATGTATGCCTTACTGGCTTTTTCCTTTATATTTGACCTCTACAGCATCTAACAACATCCAATTTGATACTGTGAATGTGTGAGAAACAGCAAATTCTTGTTTATTATTCACCTCCTTCATGCTGCTCCTCATCGCACAACCCTGCCTAGCTCTCTCTTCTCCACGCTGAAGAGTCCTAGCTTATTTAATCTCTCCTTGTAGAGAACAGTTTGTGGCACACAAAAGAATAGTGTCGGTTTTAGAAACAGCCATGAGGCCTGAATGACAGACTCTTAGAGTCAGAGCTACACACAGCACCACCTCTGAGTGGCCCAGAGAGGATATACTTCTTGGAAAGGGCTGGTCAGGCCAAGGCTGAGGTCAGTGAATACATCCAACTGGATTTGCGTTTCATCTTTTAGCAATTGAAATAGAGCTTGTAAAGGGATCAACACACAGTTGTTAGCTTGACTTACTAAGGGGAAGATGTTCCCATAGTTATTCAGTGCCTCAGTCTCCACCTCCTCCTAACAGCTTACAAACTTTTCACCCTCATTTTGACCACATCTGAAAGAGGGACAGACACCTCAAATCCAAGAAGTCACGGGATCTTATGACAACAGAGAGCCAAGTAGAAGGGAATCAAGTTACTGTTCATCAAAGAAAAATACACAGCCTGAGCTGAACCATCATTCTAGACATCATGGAATCTGCAAAGAAGAAATCCCAAGAAAAAACAGGGCAATAAATTCTGCAATCACTGAGCTTCATCCTGCAGTTGTAAAGATGAATCAAAAAGCAAATCAGGGAAGTGACAAAAGAGTAGAAAGTGTTGCTCCTTCTCCCCTTTTTCTCTAAACCAGAAGTACCTAGGAAAGTCTTTCCAGCTTGTATCTGTAAAGCCCCTAACACGCTACCTACAGGTGAAGGACGGGAAGCCTGGCCATACACTTAAAGCTGGAGACTTAGTGGAGCTCAAGAGAAGGGAGTGAATCCCTTCTGACTTACAGCATCTATAAGAAGCAAATGAGTTTTTTATGCTGCTTGACACCTCCCCACCCCTTGACACTGACGTCCTCCCTACAGATTAATGGCCAAAGACAGAAAGCATTATTCTGTTCTCATTAAACTTTCTTACTGCTAAGGCTTTCCCCTGGAAACTTTTAGGTTTAATATGTCACCCCCAAAAGATGCTTCCCTTCCCAAAAAACACTTACCGTGCAAAACACCAGGCGTGAGGGCTGTACGTTTCCCATAGCCATGAACTTAATCTATATCACTCTGAACTGAAAATAAATTCAAAGAGAGTCTGCATTTGTTTGTTTGGGCGTATGCCAGATGGCTTTTGGTCAGAGACAGTCAACGTAGTACCTGTGCTGCTGCAAAAGACTGCATAGATACTCAAAGATATTTCTTTCCCTTCTCAACAAAAAGACTGAATTCAAGGACTTCATGGCACCTTCACTTCCAGACATCTCTGCCTTGTTACTTTCTGCTCTGTACCATGCCATAGAGGGGAAATGCCAGCATGGTGCAAGAAACTGTATTTTCTGAATTATTAATTCCGTGTAAAGCAAACAAACCCTGATGTGTACCTGCACACCTAACCAAGCAGAAATCCTGAAAAAACAACAACAAAGAGGGCTAAAATTAAATCCACTTCCTTTTAAATATGGAGAAGACCTCTATGGCTTATCAAGATATTGTCTCATTTTTTCTATACCTCTCACTGGAATGGGGATAAAGGCATTGCAGGCAGCTATGACCTCTAACACTTCATAAAAGGAGCAGTGTAAGCACCACACTTTGCAACAACCTCAGAAAAGACTGAGCAATCTGTGTATTTCGACAACCACAGCAAATACACATACTATGGACAAATGAAGAAAAAATAGTTAGCTGGATTAACAACAGGCAGGCAGTGGGGATAATGCCAAGAGTCCTACAGACACATTGCTACAGGAAAAAATGTTTCCTCCTACAGATTGTACTTTCCCATTCCACAAGGCATTGGGAACAGTTTGCAGGAACAGCTTTTTCTTGAAGGAGGTGAAAAGGGAATACAGCACTACTTTGCAGGGCTTGTGGAGCAGACACAGCTCTGATATGAATAGATCAGGGATGCCTCTCCTCGCACAGGATGCGTCACCAAAGGACAACATGTAGGTACCGTACAAGGGGATGGCAAATCAGAGACAACTTGAAATGCAGCAGTAGGAATATTAGTGATGCTGGCACTATAGCTGAGGGCTAGAAACAAGCAGTCTCTTAATAGGAGATGGTGCTAACTAGCCTTCTTCCATCATCGGGACAGTCCATATTGCTGTGTTCAACTCCAGACTGTACAACGTCTTAACGTCCTACTGAAACCACAGAAGACCTGAGTTTTCTGTGTGCTATCTGCTAATCCCAGCTCTCGCAGATACATTCTGCGCTGCCCACTCAGCCAGGACCAAAGCAGCTACTGGGTGGCCTCGTTCACAGGATCGCTGAGGCTGCAGGGAGCCTCTGGAGGTCTCTGGCAAAAGCCCCCTGCTCAAAGCAGGGTCAGCAACAGGGTCAAGTTCACTTGTGCCTCCAAAAGCATCTTCACTTGGCACTGTCTCCCCAGCCACCAAATGGAAAGAAGGCAAAACTCTGTATATTTCTATGGACATCCCCATTTTTTGTGTGTACTTTCTGATAGCTCAGCTAATGACAGGGCATTTATTTCCTGAGAAATAGTTACTGAAGGATGGAAATAACAAATACAGGGAGAGAGAAGGCATTCATGCCAAATTCACTTGAGCACACATATAGTTCAAATATTAGAGATGAGAGATGATGAGATATTAAGGCTTAGTCCCTCAAATGGCTCCATCTAAATTAATGGAGGCTCATCACTTTATACAAGGAATTCCGAGGGGGGTGTGTGTGTGTGTGTGTGTGTGTGTGTATAATATGCTTACACAACTAGATTCTCTCTCAAAAACATACTGCCAGGATCAATAGTGGTCCCAGTTTATCAACCTTTAAAACAAAGTCATTAATTCTCTTTTTAAGAGCAAGCACAAGTTGCAGTGAGCTGCCTAGCCACTGCTTTCAGAGCCCAGGTCTGAATGAGCTTGGCCTACAAGCCTGTAACAAATAAACTGCTTTCTAAATAGAGGCATATTCTTCAAAAGAGTTTTTTTTGCTTAAATAACTAAGACAAATGTCCCATTTACATGTTAATTAAGCTACACAATTCCCACATGCGTTAAAACTACAAAAACCTGTGCTTTACAGTGCACACGGCAATAAATCTTATAATTAAGAAAGGGGAGATCACATTTCTTGGAGAAGATGCTTTTACAGAGTTTTAAGACTCCTTATATAGAGAGAATGAGCAGCTGGATACTGCATACCTGGAGCCAGACCCCAACCTTCCTACAGTCCAGAGCTGCTGCGATACAGAGCACTAGTTGAACTACAATGACTAGTCGAATTACAGTGACTGGAAGTGTCAGACATATTGTGCAATGAACCGATTTGCACAAGATTTGAAAACATACTCAAGGGTAAACCATGCAGACTAGACAGCAATGCAGTCTTTAGATTTGAATTCAAATCTCCTTTTCTCCCAGACTTTCCATCTATAGCTTGTTGTAACCAATTATGCCATAATATAGGCTTGCAGAACCTAAAATTTGTAAAAATGGTTAGGAGAAACATACTCCATGAATACTTCCTTGTTTAGTCTTTCCCCAGCTCATCCATTGGCTTAGGATCAATTGTGTTGGCAAAATAACACAAAGTATTTACCTCTTATGTGTATTTTCCTTATTTATTTTCTTTGAATTTCATCCCTCTTTCCAACTGTCCCTTGCTGCTATGACTGCTCTTGTCTTCAGTACTGCACAAGCAGTCCTTCATCCTGTGAATCTTTAAACAACTTTTGTAACTTCCTGAAATCAATTCTGTAAATTTAACCTCTCTCAAGATTGTGTCCCAGATGTGTAAAATGTGTAATATGATTTGGACAAAAAAAAAAAAAAAAATCCTTCCTTCTTCCCTGCAAAACAGCTTCAGCACAGTTATTGGAGTTGCCAGACAGGGAGAGAGCGCTGGGTGTTTCACTGAACAAGAAAGCTGCGATCTCCATGGCGTCAGTGAGGCTCGTGCCCTTCCATGATGAGGGGAATTTCTGAACTTCAGCCCAACAGTTTCCCACACCGCAGGCTTCTCTCTTCCCCTTCAGGGCACCTCCACTGATACACCAAGTCCAACCATAAGAGAATCACTTTTGCCAATTGTAAATCAAATCCTTTTTTCCTTTTTTTAAATCTACCCTGGTTTTGTGATCATATCTGCTATATGATCTAGGTAGATCACATCTACTATATGATCATAACTACTATAGATCATATCTACTATAGATCTACCTAGATCATATAGTACAGACACATAAATTTAAGGCTGTCCAGAGAACCGCATTGGAAGACAGTGCTTTAATCTTCACTAAGTCACGTCTAACTTTTGTTTACACATGTGATATATTCAAGGCAATGATTATGTAAAGCACCACCATTCTTACTATGTTTGGAAACTTACCCTAAATAATTGTATGGTATGATCACAGAGTGATGCTTGTCATCTTTGGGATACTGAAGATGAGGAAGACACTTGGCAGTAGTACCACAGATTTACATTGTAGCCTGGGCTTAGTGACAATGAATGCACTGGAGATGTCCCACAGCACCTCTGCATCATAACAGAAGAGTTCTCTTCTGTTTCAATATACAAATATACAAGTTGCCTTTGAATGGTCCACTTGATCTTAAAGAATCTGGTTTTCCAAGAAAACACCAAAATACTTTTTTTCTCTTAATTCTCAGGAAAGTTTACATTTTACTTCCGTTTGTTAAATCAGCTGCATCTTATCAATTCTGTCTACCATTTCAGGCACACCAAGCGTGAAATTCATATCCCCCTGAATTCAGTCACCGTTAAACATGGAAACAAGTTTGATCAGCAGAGTCAGTATTTTCTCCGTCCAAGTTAACAAACTCAAACACACAAAGATGAGCACAAAGGTCTCACATAACCGAGGTTTTGCCCACTTTTCAAAAGATTGCAGCTCCAGCAGGCTGATCCCTCCTACAGTAAGCAATAATGGAGATGGGCTTTCAGCTCCACCTCTCTAAGCAACATGTCTGAAAAAAATATGTTAAAAGCTTAAGCTCCTAATGCATTTCCAAAATATCCTTACTACTCCCTTAACTATCTGAAGCACGTGAAATTTCCAGCAGTTCCATTTCCATTTTTCAGAACTTAGCTAGATTTAAAAAAACCAAGATCAGAGCCTATTATTCCACGTAGTAACTTCAAAGTACACATTTGCAGAAATAATTCAGAAATATTTAGACACTAAAAATCCATAGGAAGCAAAGGAGAAATTAAGAAATACTGCAAAAAAAATTGGTTGTTTATTTCCTGTCTACTCTTTATGAGAAAATCTGGGTTTCCTGTCAGTTTTCAGCTTAGGAGGGATTCAGATCAGTATTTAAACTGAAACTTGTCTCTGGTAGATACAGACATTTCATCATTATATTCTCCTACTGAATGGGCAGTATGTCGCATGAGGTGTACCATATCTTCATTATAAATGTGCTGTGCTGTAATGGCTAACAAGAAAAATTATAAATTATCTACTTAAGCAAAAACAGCTAGTATATTAAGGGGATGACATGTTCTGATGAATCAAATAATTTTTCCTTCTCTTTCATTCCTCTCTAAAACTTCAAAGCAATCAAATGTTGTTTATGCATAAAATTTAATCCTTTCACCAATCTGTAGTTTGATTGAATTTGCATACTCTATTTCCTACAAGTCAATGTGAAGAGAGCCTCATGTAATTGAAACCATTTCCCCTCCAGTCCTCCTATCTTTGCTGTAATATTTTCTATTAGTAGCTCTATTATGCCTAATATCTGTAATGTTAGCAGATTAGAATTTTCACTTAATGCCACCGGTATTTATAAACCACTAGGATAGAAAAAAGAACAAATACAAGAAAAAGGAAACAATAATTACCTGTCTTTGATGCCACACAGATCAATGTGTAAATCACTAAAATTCCCCAGGGAGCCTTGCTGAACTAAAATGAGGTCCTTGGGCTGGTTATCAATAAAGATGAGCCTCATACAGCCTTGAAAAGCAGTAATGGGATTTAAACATTGGGAATCGGTGAAATTGTCAGGGCACCCTGTGGGAAAAAGAGAAGAGGCAGAGATGAATATTGGAATGTTCATCTATTTCTGCTGGGATTTCCTGATGCAAGAATTCGGAGGCTCATTATTCCAAGTGTTTTCATTCCTTGTGCTACGCAACCTTTTGTGTTATAAATCCTTCAGTAAGAAAAAACAATAATTAAATTGTCTTTTTTAAAAAAGAGAAAAAAAACTGAGAGAGCAGTCATTGGAAACATCAGAGTATGTGGGTTTCACATGTGCTAAGCAAAATCAAAACGTGGTTTTTTCCATCTTCTTTAAACTCCACAGTTGATAGCAACTGCCTCCTATAACAAAAAGCTGTGCAAATTGTAAAATCATTCTGGGTTAAATTCTGCTGCTGAGGCAATCCGCAGAGTAAAAGGATGAAATCCTGTGGACAGCAAGCAAGAAAACCATTTGTATCTGAGCTTCCTCAGTATTTGGCCAGCTCTGAGATCCAAAGCCTCCTATGCGTCCTCGCTTAGTGCTGTATCCAGAGGGTTCACTGAGATCAGAGCCTCATTGCGGTAAGCACTACACAGAAAGATATTAGATAAAAAGACAGTTGATGACACTCCCTTTATCTAAATTAATTTTTCCACTCCAAAAAGTAGAAGGTAGTATTTTTCAAGACTATTCTTTCCATTTTCAAAATTGAGCTAAACCTACATTCATTTCTGTGAGAGCACAGTACCTAAATATCATTGTAGATCTGATCCATATGTCAATTAAGCTCTGAAGTCTAAAGTCACTGAGCCTGATAAGGACAGTGATATCTACAGGAATATTAATAATACTAATAGTCCTCAGGCCTTTTAACTAGAAAAAACACTTGTGGCTAATACAGCTATGTAGCTTTTGTGTGTTCTGCCAGCTAGATGTAGGTACCCATTGGCTACCACTACAAGTAGTCCACTTTTTCAGCTGTGTTAGCGGTTCTGCTCGTTCTCTCTCTGTCAGGGTTGACCAAGACCCTTCAATCTTCCCACAGTGCTGCATGCACTGCAACTCAATAGGGGGTCTAAAAACATTTGCTTTTAGCTGCAAACAGTGCACTTGGGGAGACATCAATGGTGAGCACCTGAGGATCTGCATCATGAAAACCTGTCCTTCATCTGTCTGAAACAACCTACCTCCAAAATAGTAGCTGTTCCCAGAGTAGATCCTTGAGACGGTGGTTGCATGGCTAGCAGTGGCAGCGTTGTTATCCAGTGTCAGG
Organism: Pygoscelis adeliae; assembly: GCF_000699105.1. Lineage (NCBI taxonomy): Eukaryota > Metazoa > Chordata > Aves > Sphenisciformes > Spheniscidae > Pygoscelis > Pygoscelis adeliae. The sequence goes on along the minus strand of NW_008824762.1, from coordinate 150,168 downwards.
GTAATGCGATGTCTTCTGGCATTGATGTTAACAGAATGCCAAAGCCCATCGTGGAGATTTGTGCCTGGCAAAAAACAAGTATGAAGAGTGAAAAAAGAAGTGCAGGAGACAACTGTGTTCTTCAAACCTCCTTTTGCTTCCAACTTGTGACCACAAATGTGCAGCTGACCCCAAAATAGGGAGAACTGGCAGCTGAAAAGAACTCATTACCTCTGGAAACAAACTGGCATAGAAGAAAAGGCACAAGAAAGAGAAAGCTTTTGAGAGTGTTTAAGTACATCATCTCACATTTTCATCTAACCTGTTTCTGGTACTGCAGGTGCTCAGCAAGCTAGGAAGGCCCTTCACCTTTCTTGTAGCACATTATTACCATTTTGTGGGTGTTTATGTCTTATTTTCAGTATGTTGGAGAATGCTTACAGCTCACAGGAGCACGCAGAAAAGATCTCTGTTGAGCTTCTGGTACTAAACACATACCTGAGATTGCAGAGGATTAGATTCAGTGAGATGGTCATACCCTGTCTCAGGCTCCAATATGAAACCTGACAAACTCCAGCAGGTACCAGTAGGATTTGTGTTCCTTAAAACCCTTCAGCACTAAGTTAGCGTGCAGTCTTATTGATGGATGTACCGAAGCCTTTCTATATTAGATTTCGACACGGGTCTTGTGAGAGCTGAGATTGTGGCTCTGACCAGGAACCTATGAAGGTACATGAGATATTATGGTACTGGGTAGCCTCCTTCTCTTCTAGACACTTGTGCAAAGTGGGAAATAACCTCTCTGTTTCCTTATTCTGAAAATCAGTGTTGCATCTCACGGCTTTTGAAATAGCATCACAGAGCTACAAAGAAACTCTATTCTGACAGCCATGAAAATCAGTGGGCAAGCTTCTGAGCTCACACACAGTGGTGCAGATCAAAAGTAACCTAATTACAGCTCAAAATACGCTACCGTCAGGCTGGAGTCACCAAGACCAGGCGCAGACAACTAGTATTTACTCCCCTCCCTAATGGTGTATTTTTTGCTACTGTAGCTTTCAGAAGAAACAAATGAGCACTTAGTGACACAAAGAGGTGTGAGAACAGTTCAAAACAAAATTTAAAAATTGTGGGTGTTATGTGTATGAAAAGCCATTTCCTTATGAATTTGAAAATGAGACAATTTATACAGCAATGGCTGTTAACTCATGCACGATTTCCATAGAATAAGAGGCTGGCTTCCCAGAAAGAATGGATGATTTTTCAACTAGAACAAGTCCATTTTGAAGTGAAATATGTCGTTGAAGTTTGGAAAGATGTCAAAACAATATAGGTCCCATTCGGGGCAAAAACAGGCCCATTCTTGAGCAAGCATGAGTTTATTGTGAGTACCTGACATCTGCAGAACATGGCACTTGCAATTTCTGCATATTTTCCATGTGTAAGTAGGCAGTTGAGCAATGTTTTGGATAGCACCAAAGGCTGGGCTCAGGTTCATGATTTCAGAACTACATAAAATCAAATACACCCAACCAAATATTGACATTGTCTCAGCTTTATCAACAATTTAATTAGGACTGCAATAAAGGCTGGAAACTCAGTTTTCAGCATTCAGTTACAGCAAGCTAAGGCTGTAGCAATCTACATGAATAAGGATAGATGCAGGGCTGCCTCATTTTCTGTCATAAAGAGGAATGAAACATGCATACGGAACAGCTCTGCTTTGACAACTTCATCAGATTTTATCTGCTTCTTTTAATAGACACATCTGCCCTCTTTTAGTCTGTACTGGGAATTTTTAATATTATGTATTTTTAAACAGCTGCTCTTTTAGAAAGTACTATTATTATTATTATTATTATTATTATTATTATTATTTAGTTCCATCTGAGTTCCATCAGTATATTACTCATCCACATTTGGAAACTGGGTATTCAACCTACGCAGAAAATGAATTTCCCAGTCTCACACCCAGCATGGCTGCATAGCAGCAAGGGATGTGCAGAGGCCCTGGGCCAAGAACATTTCTGTTTGGGATGCCAGCATGGTTTATACAGGTCACACTGGGACAGCAGCTGAGCCACTCTGGTCCTGCCTCTGTTGTACAGTCTGAAATTGTTTCCCTGTTGTCTCTGGGAGCCAATGCATAGCTGTTCTGGTAAGTATTTACGAGCAATTTCCCCTGAATTTTAGGTCAGAGCGGCAGTGCCGTTTCACCCTCTTGCATCCCGCCAGCTGCACAAAGCAACTTGCAAACTGGCTGAGGAGGCCAATGAGGGAGTGTGAGGAGAGGAAGCCCATAGTCAGTCTCTCTTCTGAGCGTAGCGTAAAGGGAGAGTGTAAAGCTACAGTCAGAGGAAGAAAATCAGCTCTGATGCTGCCTTAACTTGTGCTGGGGAATGGTGCAGCAGCTGAGCTGGCTCCCAGCTGACTTCAGCACAATCTGAGGATGGGAAACAAGAAGGTCTTCATGTGACCTGGCTGAAGAAAATTTAGCATGACTGTTTAAGAACACAGAGGCTGAGCTAATTGTCAGGTACATTGAGTCTGGAGATCTCAGGATGCCAACTTTCCATGCTTAGGCCTGCCTCAAGCTGCACAGAGTGGTTCTACCACTGGAAAGCAAGAGAAAATTTGAAAAGAGAAAGGAAGATTGGGTGCTTCCTTATTTCACCATCCTTTCATCCTGTGGGGTTGGACCTTGGTATTTTAAAGAGGGACAGATGAGACTAAACAAAACTAAAGTACCTTCACTGATTTCCACTGGGTTCTCTGTCTGTTTCTGAATAAGTAGCGTCAATCTTCCACTATGAAGGTAAACCAAGAGAGGTCCCGAATTTTCAGACAATTCGGTGAACAGAAGTAAGCCGTCTTTATTCCATGTTCGAAACTGGAAGCCCACTGACAAACCATCAATCTGAGGAGTGCCAGGTAATAGCAAGTAGCTTTGACTGCTGCTGACAAAGGTGATAGGAACAATTTGTGGTTCTGAGCAGGAAAAGGTCACATTTCCCTGCAAATAATAAAAATCAAACATGATTAATCAACATGACAATTTTTTTTTTGGTCATCCCAAAACATCCATAGTTAAATAAGCTCATTGGATTTCTAATGGCCCTCAAGGCTGAAATAGGTATTGTTATTCAGACACAAATCTTTGGAACTCATTAGGAAATGTATCTGCCCATTCTGGGAAAGTCAGATGCGTTCATCTGACTTCAAAATTTTACTTTAACCCCAAATGGAGGGGGGGAGGGGATCAAAAATCAAAACCTCAATTCTTAGAAGGATCAAAACACATCCAAATGTCCCATATCAAGACCACACCTGGGTGCAGAAGGGCTCATTTGGTAGCCCAGACAGACCATCTCCACATGGCCACATCTGCTTTGTGTTTCCCAGCACCTCCCATTTCAAGCTCAAGTTTAGCTTTATGTCAATAAAACCAAACTCTTTTGGATCTATGTTGACTTCAGGAACTGACACTGAAGCACTAGCAAGTCCACTTGAACCTTCACGTGCTGCGGGATGTGATACAAATGTCCTGCGTCGGCTCTGCACTGATGGGACTACGGGTGTGTGAACAAGGCAAGCTGCAAGTGAAAAAACAAAGCATCCTCCAATACACAGGGATCCAACCAAACAGAGTAGATTTATTCTAAATATAAGCCAAAATGCAGCCCTTATGACAGTACTTTTTTGCCCATTTACACCAATGCTACATAACCTTAAAAGTAAAAACTCCCTCATCTACTTGAATCTACTACATGGGGCGAAAAATGAGGCAAATTTCCTGTGTTTATTTCCAATATTCAATATATAACTTGCAGTAGCAGTACTGGTTATGTTTTCTTTTACTCAGTGACCCAGCCCTGTGCTAATAGAAGTCCACTTAATAATAATAACACCACATATAATTAAAAATTATTCTGAAATTATTTCAAAATTCATAAGAAAACTCAAAGAAAAAGTAACTTGAATACAGTATTTACAGTGGGATGAAACAATAGTGAGATTTCCTGGCTAGTTCTAGGTCTCATGGTTTCCATGGGGCATTTTGAGGAATTATTAAAACATTACATACTCAGCAAGCCTGGTGAAATCCAACACCATTTCAATGCCAAACTTAGTTGATTACCTCAGTCATCCAGCCCTGAAATCAATGGTGCTATTTGCCCAGAAGAGCAGCACATTTACTCAAAGCAGTCAGCAGAATCTGTACCAGCATGTATCGCTGTAGTCTGTAGATGAACCGACTCCACCGTTCTGTTCAGTCATTGTAGATTACTGAACCAGGTCATTCAAGCCGTGTAATAAAACCTTAACAACATATAAAGCCGGGATGCATTTAAGGAGCCATGTCTTTCAAAGCCACTCCAGGAGATTGTTGCAGCCAGCTTGCTTTGAATTAGGCTGTTTTGTAAAATACCAACTGGAATCTGATAAAAACATCGGAGTAAAAGGCTTTCTCCATGGCACCACTTCTCATCAGAGCTGGTACCTCACTCTAACAGGATAATTACAATGAACAGCACTTGATGGACGTGTAGGAAGTTGCACAGTGCTTGGGGAATTCCTCTCTGAAATCTCAGACAGCTGATGGAACTGTTCCCTATCACTTTCAAATATCTTTCTAGTCTTTATTTTAAAATTGAAAATAAATAAAGTGCCAGAAAGAGACTGAGTTATCACTGGATGAAACAACCCTTGATAGATATCTATCTGTATCAAGCTATTTACATATTCCCTGCCCTGTTAGGTGCAGAGTGCCACATACCAGATTTAGCAATGGCAAAAGGTATCCATGGGTATAACATGTTAGAATGAGTTTTGAGATACAGTCCAAAGCTTATCCAAACTCACCTGAACATTAGTCAGGTGGGAAGTAGAACAGAAATTTGCTCTCAATCTTTTAAAAGTTTCTACTACCTGCTGGGTTTTGCCTGCATAAGAGATACCACAGACTTTGTTGTTGTTGTTGTTGTTGTCTTATTTCCACTTCCATTTTCAATTGAATTCATGAAAAATTACACAAAACAAAGACAGTCAACTGCAGTGATATAAATAAATATGGTTAACTTTCTCTAGAGCTTTTCAAAGGTTTAAACATTTAAAATGACGATGACAAATTTTCTTTGGAATTTTAGACATGTACAGTGATTCACGTAACTCCACACAAAGTAGTAAGACATTTACAGATCTCATACATACATAACACCAGAGTTTGGAAGAAAGTTCAAACGTTATCTGAATCTGCACTCAAGTATCTTATTTGCTTCACTGGCAGTGGGAGGCTGTAACAAAATGCAAGACTGTAGAGGGGAGGATTTGCAACATTCAGATAGCATTTTTTACTTAAAACTCTGCAGATTTTACCTACCAGCAGAACAAGCTATGCCTAGCCTGACTTAATGGTGCTGAGAAGGTGAATGCTAGGTCGAAAAAAACGTGTTTGCAATGCACAATAAACTTTCAGACAACCTTAAAATAAGCCAGTAAAGACCCCATGTAGTCAATATGCTTTCAGCTATTTGTAGCAGCACCATAGCAAAGTATCCCTGATGCATACACATGGGCCCAAATGTAAGGTCAAATTTCTGTCTGCTTTTGCTATGAGGTTCTCAGCACAGTCCTAAACTCATAGATTGCTGTGACCCCTTGAAAAACTCAGCAACACTCCCTAGTCATTCACACTAGCTAGTAATTCATGCCATCTGGGATCCACACAGAAGTGTTGTACTGGGACAGGAGCAGCAAAGAGTGCTGACTGAACCCATAGCCAATGCTGGGACATATGGGCAGGGCCTGTGCTTCTCCTCCCATGATTAACCAGGTAAGACTTCAGGCTCTGTAGCCTCTCCATTGAGTACACTGAAGCAGAGCAGATGTGATCCCACCTGCCACAAGAACAAGCAGGTGGGAATGCATAAAGGCAGTGCTGCAATATTCTGTCTACATGGGACTAAAGGTACATTTCAGGGATAGAAAAGAGGTGTGTTGGGGGGAGGGGGGGTCTTTTAACAAGGTATTTTTGTTACTCTTATTAAAGAATTGAGATCTCCATGATGTAAGGGGAACTAACTAATTTTAGTCAGAGCTAAAAACTAGCCAGGGCATTTGTGAAAAAATGTTAAATAAACCAGCTGATGCCATGGGAACTTAAATCAGTTCAACTGACTCATTTAGAAGGGAAAAACCTTCTTAAAGCAGCATTCCAGAGCAAAACCAGATGATGTAGCTAATACACATGAACAATAGCCGCTGACATCCTTACACTGACTGATGCTGCCTACCTTCCTAGAGACAATAGCATGAAAATTTGAAAAAGAAATACACAATGGTTACTTTGAAAAATGTTCATCCACTGAAGTGGGACAGGTTCCCATTACAGAAAGTGTTAAATTTGCCCTGAATGTTATTCTCAAACATATTATTCCAGCAGGTCTAAGTCAGAAAAGTAAACAGCTCCCCCGAAACCTGCATCTGATCAGGAGCATTTTGCTTTAATTGGCAGCAGTTCTGGAACTCTCCAAGGTATATACAAGACTTCTGACAGACACTTGATTTTATAACTGAACCCAGTTTAACAGAAAAGTAAAATCTCATTGGCTAGGAAATGGAATAAGAAGAGTCTAATCCCTAGAGAAAATAAAGGAGATGCTCAGTCCTACCCAGCTGCTGGAAACTGCAGCTATCATATAGCGTTTGAGAATTCCATCGAGTCCATTGTCTCCAGACTGATTAATGACTCCTCCGATAAGCAGTGAAATCTTTCCAAAAGAGTTCTTATTGTTCTTACAAGTGGAACCTTCTGAACCTAGAAATGCAATGGAGTTATTTGCAATTTGTTCACCAGCTGCCATGACACTTGTCTCGAGACAAGAGTGCAAGCACCCAGATTTCTGCAGATGGAGTACGGTTACAAAGGTGGTTCTTGTTCAAGATGTTGAATAAACAGGTGACAGTATATTACAGCATTTTAAGGAAGAATCAGAGCTTTTCCTATTAAAAAGAGAACGGAAGAACACAGTTGCTAACTGATGAGGATAAAAGTGGATTACACAGAAGATCCTCTGAGCCATAAGCCTCATCCAAAACTGACTGGAGTCTTTCCAGTGCCTTCTGTGGGACTTCAATAAAACCTGTATAACTTTAATGAACCATTTTGGTCTTTTCTGGCCTTTCTTCATGTAGTATTATGTACTGTTGAATGAAGACAGAAGACTGCTACAACACCACAGTCAGGGCAATTGGTGATAAGTTTCTTATACATCCCCCTTGCTCTCACAGAATACTAATCAAAAATACTATGTATTTGGGGAATTATTCAAACTGACAGCTGAACTGAAATCCTCAACATTTAGCCTACCAAAGGAGACAGGCCAAGGTCACAGCTTGAACAGGAAGAACCATAAATGAGTATTTCTGAGCTTTCATTCTACCTGTGGGTTAGAGCATCAAATGGGCACTTACTTTCCTCATTAATCAGTCTATGGAGTGGATTATATATCGGATAATGACTCTATCCAATATAAAGGATATCTTGTTTTCTGCAGAGGATTAGAAAGGAAGATTTAATCTGACAGGGAAGGGGACTAAAATCACAGGTCTGGCTGAGAAACAAATGTGGGTAAACTGGCAAGAATATCTCCAGCTTGGAAATTGGAGGACTACTTCTAGCTGTGAAGAGACTGAGGTTGCAGACGAATTTGCAAAGAGAGTAACAGAGGAAAAAGGTGACCTCTGATGCAGTTTTAAAAGGATAACATGAAAGATTGTCATTCAACTCTGAGCAACTGGATTTTAAGAATGGGGGAGGTCCCTTCAAATCCTGTTTTTAAACTGACTATCTCAAGCAGAACAGATGTCAGGAGACCCACATAGATTTCAAGTGCTTCTTAAATCAAGACATTGCTAAGCACTGAATGAAAAGCAAATCTAAGTGAGATACCAACTCCAGCCTACTGACATATTGTTGCAAACTGTCTTCAAACAGGATGTGGGAGCACCAAGACGCATGGTGTTACTTGAGTTAGGACTAGTCCATCCCAAGAGAAGGGCTCATACTTTAAGAGAAGTTCCTATACTGATGTGGGTTTCTCTTTCTCTGAGCAAAATTTCATGATGGAAATCTGAAAGCTTACCTGATCCAAGTTTCATAGAAACTAACATATCCTTGTGATAATCGCCCCTGTGATAGAGAACTGCCCTGTCTTCACTCACTCTAGGTAACACGTATGTCAATAAAATGCTAATTGTTTATCACATTGACTTAAGTTGTTTACATTAAGATAATGTTCCTATGTGGAAAAAGTAGCATTTAACAGAAAAGAAAGCTTTGAAAAAACTGAAACATTGTGACTGTGGCAGAATCAGGGATGAGATGCTTGTCTAGACATTTCTGGATGTTCTTTATCTCAGACTCCTAAGCTGACTATGTCACTGGCCAGAAATGGAACAAAGGATTTTACTGTTTTTATGCTCGTAGTAACTGTACATTATTGTTTCATTATATGGTACAACAGCTAAGAGTTGCTGACAAAAGATGGGAGCAAATATAGTGCTAATTTGGAAAAATCATACATCATTTCCCTCAGAAAGACAGGAAAAAAAGAGCACGGAAGGAAACACAAAAAAATATAGACCACTTAATATTTTCCCTCCTTTGAACT
>NW_008824762.1:127054-141507 GCF_000699105.1 Pygoscelis adeliae | reverse complement strand
AAGCCAGCGTTTCAAATTCACCTTGCCAGAAGTGAATAATATAGATGTCTTAGATCAAACTGGCAAATAAGCACAATCCAAGCCCAATTTTTGTTCCAGTTCAAGATAGACTCATCTACAGCTTATTAGGTTTTATTACCTGGAACAAAACACAGCAGCAAGGAGATGATGATGATGATGATGATGATAATGATGATGATGAAGAAGAAGAAGAAGAAGAAGATGAAGAAGAAGATGAAGAAGAAGATGAAGAAGAAGAAGAAGACGAAGAAGAAGACGAAGATGACAACGAAGAAGACGAAGAAAACGACGAAGACGACGACGAAGACGACGAAGACGACGAAGAAGACGAAGACGATGAAGAAGACGAAGACGACGAAGAAGATGAAGACGACGAAGACAAAGAAGATGAAAACAGAGCCACATCTTTATGTGACTTTATTAGATTTTCCTCTTTTAAATTACAATCATCTGTGTATCATAGCACAGCACCAGCCTAAATGGCTGGTATGAATTGCACGCAGTCCAGGCTCTTGACTGTGATGGGGTCAGCTTGCCCCTTTCTGTTATGCAGGGCAGCCAAGTACCAAGCAGTTCCCAGGGCCTTAGCAATTGGAATAAGACCTTAAAAAAAAGACATTTAAGCCTTGGCTTTACAGCAAATTACATTCTCCCCCATTTTCCTTATCGCCTGCTAACTCCTATGACAATAATTAGCCATCTCTCTTGCTCTCCTACAGGGTCTAACAACCTTATCACCTCCCACCTTGAAACATCCTCCTCTACTCAGCAGGTACTAACTGCCCCATTCACTCAATTTGACTACCCAGATAATGTAATAAATTAAAGTCTGAACAATTGTTTCTAACCTGTAATTTGCTGAAGGCTGATGACTCTCAAAAAGGCCTTGTTTGCTCAGCAAGTCTCATTTTTTTCTGCGTATGTCAACTAGACTTATGAAAAAATATGGTCTTTCTCCCCAAAAGACTTGCTTCACTTGTGGTCATCATAACTATCAAAATCCTAACACAAAGAAACTTTTATATCAAGAAAAGGAGAGTTTATTATTGCAGCTACATGCTGGATTAAATATTTGCAGACCTAAAGTCTTTAGAATTGTAGACAAAGCCAACAGATATCAATGGGAAATCTGTCATTTAAATAGACTTTATTTCAAAACCTTGATTGAGGTTAACACTTAATTTGTTTCAAAACAATCCTGTTATACCATTCAGCAACAAGTAAATGGGACCTTAAAATGAATGTTATTTATATAGACTTTCTTACTATTCCACACTGCAGGTAGGATGTGAAGGAGACTCATCTGAAGATCCAGAGAGCAGACAGGAAGATAGAAGAAACCATAAAAAGCTATTTTTACAGGAACCAAATATTTATCGAATCTGAGTTCACCTGCCTTATCTAAAGAACAGCAAATTGAGTTCTCTTTTTAATGTGCATGTGCGACTCATGCTTTCATTAAATAATTGCATTTTTTTAAATAAATTCAACTTAGTCCTATAGGAAGTTGTGAAAATGTCACTAAATAGTTCCAACATTTTTTATTTATGGTTCCTATAGTCTAATTGCAGTTCAACAACTAATGAAATATAAAAAAAAGAAAGATATATCTAATTCCTGGTTCTCCAAACCCTAGTAGGGGTCTTCACAAATCACCAGCCTGATATTCATGGATATATTGACACTTGCGATAGCACTTTGGTAGAACGAGACATGTGTAGACAAGTAAATTCTTCTCAAGATGAAGGTATCTTAAATCAGCTTAATAAAATAGCATAGTTGGATTCTCTATAAAGGGAATGAATTATTAGTTTACATTCTCCTGTCACTAGGTATCTTTCCTTGCTCTTTGATGCTGGCAATTGGTTATTTCCCTGAGGCACTACAGTGACGCATTTACATGTCACCACATCTCTTGCTGTGCTGAATTGTCACTCCCAGATTCAACATGGCAGGCTGACGTAGAAATTTAAGCATATCTGAGGGCTGGCAACTTCTGCCTTACAAATATCCTGCACTCCTCTCAAGTCAGTGCAGGGTTTGCTCTGCTAAATAAAAATACAACTCCAATTCCTATTAGCCGAAGGTAATGGAAGGGAAAGGGGGATAGGGTTTTCCTCAATTTCAGTGACTATATAGGGTGGCACATTGAGAAGATCAAGCACAGCATCTTTTCATGACCTCTTCATTTCTTTTCTTCAGCTAGACAGCTTCTTATTTTGGCATCACAAATCATTGACACACAAAAAGACTTAAGACCCTGGCTACAGGTCACATTAGAGCAGTTTCTAAAGGTGCAACCTGAATCTAGCAGTAGGTAACCACTGGTGGCCAGGATACTATAGCTATTTTGGGGATGCTATAGTTATTTTTCTCTTAACTACTCCCTCAGCCAGACGTATTTAGCAATTCTCCATGGATTTATCTACCTAGAACTTGTCCCATCTCCTCCTGCATCTACATACACTCTTACCAAGCCCAAAATCCTTCAACAAGGACTTAACCATCCCAGATATCAACAGCTCAAATATCCTTCTGTGGAGGACAATTCCCCTTCTGCTTCTTGTAAATCTGGCTCCTACTAGCCTCTAACTACTTGCCCAAGAAGCACAAGTAACTGCTGTACAATTTCTCATAATGGACAGTCTGCACTTCTTTTGTGCTGAGAAGACAGCTAGTAAATAGGGCAGATCTTTAGATTATTATTTTAAAGCATTTTCTGAGGTTTCCCGAGGGTCCAGCCCTACAACCATGACAGTAGTAATTACAGAAATTTTACTTCTTATAACCTTTTGCAATTAAAACCAGTAATCGCTTTGGAAAGCAAAGAAAAGATCCCTTATCATTTCTCCACACTCAATGACCTAGGGGAGAAAAAAAACCCCACAACAGAAAAAACCCCAACATGCCATCAGGGACAGACAAAACCCCAGAGAGAAGATAGATAGCCTGTCCAAATAGATAGCGCCACCATGTAGAGAGGTTAAGTATCAGGCAATATAAAAATGGAATTCTGAAGGCAAGTTCCAGTTCAAAGAGACAGGCTGCCTCGTTATCTTGAGATGTCTTCTCAAGGGGATTTATTACAAGCCTGACAACTGCAAATGAGTTAGAGAAAAGAACAGGTGGAAGGATAATCGTAGCCACCACCCAAGAGTACAATACACAGTACAGTACTCTGTTATTGACAACCTGTAGTTTCTTCCTCTGACTTTAAATGCAGCTGATTTGGGACCATTATTTATATGGATGAGGAGCTACTTCATAAGAAGAAATCTATACCTCCAAAGCTAATGTATCATTTTCCTGCTTGTGTGAAAGATGTCAACCGTAAAAAAAAGAAAGTTGATGGGTTTGAAAACCCACAAGTTTGGCTCACTGACTGTGTCAACGTTCACGAAGGCACAGAGAATGAAGCAGAGACTGAGTGTTGAAGTCTGCCTCCCTTTTGGAGACAAAAACTACTGTCTCTGAGCATTAATGGCTTTCTAATCCCAAACTGGCCAGTTTGTCCTCAAATATCTTTTGTTAGGAGACAAAGGTATTTTGGGGACTTACAACGCAGACCCATCTCTGGTGATCTCCAGCTTGTGGGGAGAGAACACAAGTACACAACACGTTGTTGGAAGAAGTGATTCCAAGTCCCTGCTATATTTAATTTATTCTTCTGTGCTGTTCCTTTCATCACATTTCCACTCCAGACAACCTTAACAACTACAAAGACGTGAAGCAGAGAAGCTTGCAGCTCCCTGGGGATATGGATTGTTGCTTGAAAACCTCAATGAACTTTGAGTAAAACCATTTAGTGCAGAGGAAGGCTGGCAGGCAAAAGACTACATTTAGCAAGAACAAGTTATTTTGAGTAAGTAAATCGCTAAGGAGTGAGGAGGAGTGGGAGGATGCGAGAGGGAGATCAGCCTGTGAAAGCTGGAAGTATCCAAGAGTTGCTAGGGGAGATAAATAGCCGTGATGGAAAGGATGTTGGAAAACAACAGATTTACGGGGGCTGTTTCCTACAGAAGGATGTTCATCTAAGATTATGAGGCACTGTGAGTGTGGCAACCTTTCCATGCACTTTGCATACACAAGTGTCACAGACACAGCACACAGCAGCTCATAAATCTTGCAAAATGCAGTACAGCAGCCAGCCTTTGAAAACTATTGCATTAAAATCATCACTTCTGTGAGGGAGATTGAAAGATGGGGGCACATCCCCACTATCTTAAATTGACAAAAGGAGCAGGATTCCTAGACCTTCGATCTAGCATTGGCTGAATCAAGTATTGTCATAACAGAGTTTCATTGCTTGGGGCCATGTTATACCCAGCCAATACCCTTCAGAGAAAAAGTGCATTACAAAGTTTTTCTTTTCCCCTTTAGGAAGGCCTTCCCATTACCCAGCTGGCAAAACAACCAGCTGTTTAATGACCTAAGAAGCAAACCAGGGCTCTTTGCTCCCCTTAGAAAGTAAGCTGAGGGGAAGAGCAATTTAACACAGTTCGTAAGATTTGTGCCTTAGAGTCCTGAGTCAGAGCAATCAAACTTGAGGTTATTAAAGCAAAGTCTCTCAGTCCCAGGCTAGGGGAGCATCCTGGAGGCAGTCTTGACTGCCAGCAACACAATGCAGGACTTCTCACTCATCACCTTTCCATTTTCCATTTCCCTGTGTATTCAGCCTTGCCCTAGGCAGGGAAAGTGAGGGAAGGAAGGACTTCTTGTGGTCTTCTGGCTTGCTTTGTTGTAGCTTCAGTCTGTTTACACACATTACTACAAACTAGAAGATGCCACGAGAGCCAGAAGCAGTTTCACCTCCACATTCTCCAAAGACACAGTATTAGCCAAAAGGCATATATCAAAGCATGGTGCAGGAGTGAGGCACAAGCTAAACTAAGAGCTGAATTATTTAAAATTTGTCAAGGCTGCATGGGAGTGTACTGTTCCCTCTACTTAGGAAATAAAATGGTTTTTATTTTGTTCATGATATATTTAAATATATCTGTAATTTTGGAGATTATTAGGTGTGAAGTTACATTTATGTTTTATGTTAGCAGGCTGGATAAGACCGTAATTCTTTTTGCTTTACCTCAACTGTCCCACATTTAGAGACACTAGTACCAGGTGAATGGTTCTCAGAACTGCCAATACAATGAATATAAGGGGCAGCACAAAGGAAAATATTTCCAATAATAAAAGAAGAATTTATTCTTCTCTGTAATACCAACTCAAATAGCAGAATAAAATTTTGCTACTACTGTACTCCACAACAGTGATGAAGAATGGTTCAGAAAATAAGATTTTATCTGAATTAACCAGAAAAAAAAAGCATCTATGACTTCTATCATGCTGTCAAAAAGACACATTTTAATCTTGGAAAAGGAATTTAAAAGTTTCTCCAAACAAATTCTAATACACCTGGAAAGTCAGAGAAATGTATTAATTTCCACATGTGTCTTTCAATAACTCTCACCACAGCAGTCAGCACTGGCTGGTGTTAGCCTCAGCAATATCATTTTAACAAGCTAATTATGCCCATAGCTATCTAAATCTGAACTCCACTCATTCAGTGCAGCCAGCAGCACCAACAGCATGGATGTAAAGAAGGAAACCATACATTATTGTCTCTTACCACAGTATAGATCTGAGGTTTGCGCCTTTTTGCCAGGTCAATTATATTGACTCCATTGTAATAAAGGTTTTCAATGCACCCGTGGAAATTTTTCCTCTGAAAGGTTCCTGGTTTCCCTGGGACGGGAATCCCTCCGAAACTGAGCTGTTGGAAAGAATAAGAACAGTATTTAGTTATCACCCCGAAAGCAAGAGAGCAGAGTCCCACTCCATGCAGCCAGCTGGGACATTATCTAAGAACCAAGTCACATTAACGGCATCATCTCGGGGCGTGAAGCAGTGCCTGGCTGCCCAACAGGGGCACTACAGGCCACATAGCATTACAGCAGTTGGAGAAATGCTGCTGATGCAGACAGCTCACTAATTTGGAAAGAGCTTTTAAGTGCCTTGACATACCACGTCACCAACCTAGTACCACCAGCCCCCCACCCAGGAAGACCCAATGCACAAGGTAACGTTCAAATGGCCTCCAGCCCACAGCCCCCACTGGCCTGGAGACCATTTATTGCCACCCAGCAGCAGACCACGGTGGCCAGGAACCGATGAGCAATGGGGGAATAAACTCTTCCTGCCCACAGAGCACTGGGTTTGGCTGCGAGCTGGATTCGCCCCTTTCCAAGCATGTATCTGAACAGTTCTGGTTTCAGCCAGTGGAGGGTAGTATCACACACAGACTACCCCATTTGCACCTTGCAATCATTTTCCCTAAATTTCGCTGTGGTTTGGTCTTTACAGTACTCGCACATGGTATTTGGGACTGAGCAGTGTAATGGAGAAGTTCTGCAGGTTACACATTTAAACAAAACTTCTGCTGTGCTGTTGTCTAAGTACTGGAAGATGTTAGTATTGTGCAGATTAAAACTCATCGCTTAACTGGAGGGCTGAAAGCCCTGGGAGGACAAGCAGCCTAAGAAAATAAAGCTTCCAAAATCCTTGGACCATAATTACTTTAGATTCTTAAGAAAAGAAAGAAAGAAAGGAAGAAAGACAAAAAAAAAAAAAAAAACCAACAAACCACCACAACCCAAAAAACTTCTGATAATCCTATTTTTGTTTTCCAGATGACACAGCTGATTTCTAATTACCTCCACTGGCCTTTTTGGCAAAGCTTTACTGGTGGTACCACTGGGGTTTTATTCATTTTTCCCATCACAGCCAGCAGCATCATGAGTGATATCATGCAGGTGGGGATCCTGCAGTCACCACACTTCACAGTGCTTCCAGCGCATCAGGAGCTGTGCTGCAATCCTGCTGCATCCACTGCAACAAAGGCATGCACTGCTGTGCGGCACTGCTTACACACTGACAGCTGCTGGAACCTGGTCAGCTTACTCCTCTGTCATGACTCCTAACAACTCGCCTCCGCTCATCATTACAAAAATAAAGGGAAATTTGGGGGTTATTTCCCCCCCCACTCCACCCAACAAGCTGGGATACATAAGCAAATGAAACCTCCATGGATAACCTTGAAAGCACTTCTTTGAAAACAGGTCCTTAATGAACTTGCACCTCAGTTGTATTAATTGATCAGTTCAGAGAAATAAAGAGTGAACAGACTGCTACTTTACATCACTTGCAGGTTTGTTATTGGCATGAGGGCTTATGTGGTAGCAATGTTTTTTTCCAGTAAGAATCATTAGTTCTTCATTAAAACACCAGACTTTCCTTCTTTCATGTTCTATTCTTTAAGTCTCCTGCTTAGGGACTCTGTACCAGGTTTCAAAACCAGAAGAAAAATCAATATCAATTACACCACTGTATTATTAAGAAAACAGTTTTCTTTGTGATTGGTAATAATTTTAATTACCAAACTAATGGTTTTATTAGCCTCAGTAAGGCCTTTAATCCCTAAAGTGTGCTGAGATAAACTTTCAGTAGACTGCATTGCTGTAATGTTCGAGTGAAAGATTGTCTCAGTGCAAATGGAAAGAAAACATATTGTGTGAAAAACTGAGCACCAGGGGCCAGGGCTGAGTGCCACAGGGGTCACTGGTGATGCTGATTTACACCAGCTGATGATCTTCTCTACCATGCTCCCTGTTTCAGAACATCTGGAAAAACGTTCTGCAAATTACATTGAAGCCTGAGTTTTCCCTAATTGACATCAACCTTGTAGCAGGAAACAAGGAATTTTATTACATTGAAATTAGCAAAGCTGATGACTCAATCACTTGGCTTTCCTCAACCCCATCTTAAAAGTAGTTCAGCTTTGGCCCTTGCTAGTTCAGTCTGAAGCTGTTCCAGAACCTCACTGCTCAAATGTGCTGTCCTTACTAAATGTGCTCGTGATTTGGTACAGCTGTGTCAGGGGACAGGTACCGCTCTCTCTGCCCTGCTTTATGAAATGCAAAGAAGGGAATTTCAGCTGGAACATGAGAGGAGCAGAGAGCAGGCACCTGCCACTGCTGAGCCATCTGCTTTTGTCCCTTGGGTGTGCTGGGAATTGATCCTTTCCAGAGAAATGAATCCAAAGTGCAGAGGGGAAACTTGTGGTCTCTTAAGCAATGAACCATACCAGCTCAATGCATCCAAACAAGGTGATGGCTCTGACTGTGCAGGCATGACCCTGTGCCTTGTGGGCTAGCAAGACTTGGTAGACAAGCGTGTGGGGATAAAAATGAACAAGGGTAATTTGCACGCAGGTGTGCATTGGTGGGGGAACAGATGAGGAACTGCCTTGCATATGGATATGATGATATAAAGTCTTTTAAGGTATTTTTTACTATCAGTCATAAGCACTGAACTGCTGGACCGATATAAACTGCACTCTGCTACACCTTGGCCTCATCACAGGAAGCACACCAGCCTCAGGTTTTATGGGCAGGCAGGATACTTCCTCTGCTCAGTCCTTCCTTGGTTGAGCTGCTCTGGCTCCCTAGACCAGGATGCTTTGCATCACAACTCCAGATGTGAAGGGACCTGGGTCAGAGCTAGTTGTCTTGGCAGTCATGCTCGGGGTCTTCCATTCCTAGTGGGAAGATGATGGTCTTCACCCACTCATCTCTCTGTGGAGAGCAGTAATCTGAGCAAGTGGTGGCTGGATAGAGGCACAACTCAGAGCTCAACTCATGGGATATGAGCCCCATGGTCATGTCAATTAGATGCAGGGATGGTGCGCAATGATCTCATTAAAATCATATTGGAGATGATGACAAAGCACCCTTCCCTACAGCTAAGCGTGGTTGCTCCCTGAAGATTTGACTAGAACCCAGGCTATACCTTTTAGTTTAGCTCAAAGTCTGCTGTACTTTGAAGCGTAAGCATAATCCAATGCATATTTGCCCAGAGACTGGCCACTTTCTGCGACTGTCGTATATAGAGTTGCACCGACATAGTCTATGTTTGTTAACTATGAAAGGAGCTCTCTGGGAAGGAAATATCAAAAAAAGAAAAGATCTTTGCTGGAAAGAAACAGCTCATAGGGCGGTTGTTTTCCATCACATTCATTTTATACCAATTCAGCCTCATCTCCCAGGTTATAACCTAAAGGTCTTCACACACCTCATAATCAATATCCAAGTGATCCGAATCCCCCTTCGTTCGGAAATGCTGGGTGTGCTTGTCCACCGTGAAGTTCACTTGCTTGTTGAAGCGCTCTATGAGAACCGAGTGCCAGTGCTGGTCATCCAGGAGGCTGCCCAGGGTGACGGATGAGTGGCTGTTACTGAAGTGCAGGTTGGAGTCCCCTGGAGGGGCAGAGACAGGCAGAAGACACCAGAGTTAGCTCCAGGCCCTTAACTGAAGCAAGGGGAGCACAGAGCAGTGCTCCTAGATGCAAACTGGAGATCTGCCCATCAGAAACACACCCTTGTCAAAGCTTGCCTTAGATTCTTTGGGCCTCTTATTCATATATGTGTGTATATGCACATGCACACATACACGCATTCTTTTCCCCTGAAATTCTTGTGATAAACCAGGAGGTTTTCCCGATGCTGCACCCCCACATTGCAGCACGCAGGGGATTGCTGCTCTGCCTGTGCCCTTGGTTCTGCTATGCATTCAAGGCCCTGGTGCTTTAAGAGCTCCCTTCAGGTTGCACCAATCTCCTGTCTACTCACATTAACAGACCAGTCCTGACACTTCAGTTTCAACAATGTGCTTTTTGTATTTTAACAAGAAAATTGCACCTGTCCATTTTCAGAGAAAAAAAGCCACAAGTCAGTGAAGCAACAGGAACGCAAGTGTTTTGTTCAGCTCAAAAAGATCCTTAAACGTGGCCTAGATCTCCAAAAGTTTAGATCAAGAGTCATAAAAATATTTAGGCCCTAACCCTGGTGATTTCAAGCACTCTTCGGTTTTCCAGCTGGCTACATGTCTGCACACTTCAGAGCCTCTCATTGAAAGGGAGTATGTGTCCTTTTTTATATTCCAGCAGAATGGAGAGAACACATGCTCCAAAACTGTCAGGCAAGATGCAAGCAGATTCAAGAGCAGACATCAAAACCCTTGCCCATGACATATGAATGCACACAGAGGACTTGAAATGGCTAAAATCTGTACATTTGGGGCTACTGAGGAAAGAAAAAAACCCTCTTATCTCAGACTATGTATTCACAACAGCATCTCCTCTGGAAGAAGTAACATAATATATTTAACTATACCATATTATTATCCTAGTGTGAAACATTTGTAAGAGGAGGACAAATCAATGGAGTCAAACAATCCCACATTCACAGGCTTGGGATGTAGCTACTTGGTCCAAGTAACATCCAAATACCAAATCAGAAAAATGCTGCATTATCATTTCTGCTCTTTGATGAACGAACGAACGAACAAACGAACGAACGAACGAACGAAAAGAAAGAAAGAAAGAAAGAAAGAAAGAAAGAAAGAAAGAAAGAAAGAAAGAAAGAAGATACTAGTTGGAGACTAAACAATTAATGAGCTTATGTAAAAATGAAATCCAAGTGCTGTGGAAAATTGTTACTGGCACTGAAAACAAACATAATTAAGCATGAGGGGAAAAATGCAGAAAGAATTAGCTATGAATTCTGTTTTAGTACCTCCAGTTTGCTCCCACTAGTTTATGATTTCTTTTAATTCTCCAAGTCATAAACAGGGGACTGAGACACTGCACCATTGCCTGCTTTAGACAAACCGTTGCTCTAGACAAACTTCTTAAAGTGTCCTGGAATTGCTAGTCTGAGATCTGTCCCTGCTAATACTATACATTACTAGATGCTACATCTCCCATTTTTATTAAAACCAGCCTTGGCAGTCTAAGCACCATGTACATGAACTGTAAATGGCTCAGATTACTTTATTCATCAAAGTTATTAAGATTGAGAGTGGCAGTGAAAAACTTGGACCTTAATTCCCTCCCCTCCTTGCCCACACCCTCATGGTTAACAGAAGGAGGGGTTTTGTTTCAGCTTTCCATCTGGATGGGCCACTGAGACTTTCAGACCAAGTTCAATACTCAAACAGGGTAAGTGCACCTCCTGTGCTGACTGAAGTACAGCAATGCAGGCATAGGAAACTTCTGCCCAACTCAAACCACTCAGTATGAGAAACATGAGTCACCAGGGACTACTGAGGCCAGTACCATGGGTCACCCACAGATGAAGCTAATGAAGATTTTGCAGTAAGGCTGGGAGAGGGGGTATGATCACTCCTACTACAGTAGCTCCTGCCATTATCAAAGTGGTTTAGTGTATTCACCAAGAAAAAGCAAGCATCCTTCTACAGAAAGAAATTAAGATAGCCTTTCATCTGTCCCTCTGATCCAACATGATCACACAGTGATGGCCTTCCAGATATTCAGTTTTCAACTGAAACAATCTCCAGAAGCAAAGCAATACCATTGTGCACAATTGTTTTGACCAGAATGTTTTCATTTAAAATCTGTATTCTCAGCTCAGCTCTGATCACAGAATGGAAAAAATAAGACACAAACCAAAAATAAACCTTTTACACTCCAAACCAAAGCTCCTGGGAATGCTATTCTTAAAAATAATAACAATAAAAATAAAAAAGGAGGAAGGGAAAGAAACAGAATTTTTTTTTAAATCACTGCTTGAAAGCATCATCAAGCAAAGGTCAAAACTTCAGAAGCAGTCATTGAGCAGCTCAGCCTTGGTTGGCACTAGTTAGAAGAGCCAAGGTCTCTTCTTGGCTCAGCTATCATGTCCTCCATGATGTCAGTCACATCTATTCTCTTTTGCTTCCCCTCCCACCTTCTCTGACCACTGTTTAAGCTGTGAGCTGTCTGAGGCACACAGCATGTTTTGTTGATCTCAGCTGGAGTTTCTAGATACTGCCTAACATAAACAACAGATTTATAAAAGCAAACCAAGACAAATCTTGTTACAGTAACATGTGAAGCAACGATCCTAATTACCCTTACCCAGGTTGATGTGCAAGGAGAGCTTCCCTTTCTGCAGTTCCAAGGTAATGTAGTCTCCACGCTGTCCTTCTCCATGGAATAAGACTCCATCCCCCTGCATGCTCTTGAACTTCAAGGAAACCACATCTTTGAATGTGCTCATAAGCTTCTGATTGAACCTGTAGAGGAGTGAACTTCTGCCATCGAAGTCTGCAATATCTGACTCTGGGAGAAAGAAGATGGCAAAATGAAGAGGAGGGGCAGTATCAGGAGAGGGACTGTATTTTTTCAAATATTACTTGGAGCCAGGTATTCTCAGAAGTGTACATCCATAGGACGTACATGGCATCTGGGCAACCACATTTCACCCATTTCCAATCCTCTCCCTGGGGAAAGGGAACACTCGGATAAAACCAGAACTCCTCTGCACTTGTCCTCCTCTCTCATGCAAGACTGCTTTCTCACTCAACTTTTTAGAACAGAACAGGTGTCTTCCATCGTATTCAGATCTCCAGAACATCCCTCGCCACAGTTGCTGTTTGTCTCAAACACACCCAGGATGTTATTCATTACTTTGAACACTTCAGTTCTCTCTCCACTTTTTGTAGCTTCACAAGCGTCTGTCGAGCTGTTTCTGCGTGTCGCCCAGGCCTGCATCCACCTTTGCATCCAAATAAGCATCATCTTAGCCTCTGAGGGTTGGCTGCTTGTTTGTGATGGGCATTTATCAACCATGTTTCTGCATGCAAATTGACTAGGCTGGCAGGATAGTCAAATATCAATTCAAAAAGCTTTTGAAGGGATTTCATGGGAACTGGGCATCTAAACTGATTATACACCTTTGAAAATCCTATTAGAAACACATTTTCCGCTTCAGCCAGCCTCTAAAACCCAATCACTGTGATGGGAAACAAGCTTTCAATTCTTCAATTGCAATTAATATTTCCTTTGGCGGCAGCAGCCTGCTGTACTCTCTTTGCTTTATAAAGTGGTATTTTAAACAAAACGTATTTTTAATAAACTTTATTTTTAAATATATATATAACCAGAACATTTCAGGTAGCTTTAAATACTTTTAACTAATATATTGTATTCAAACATGTGACTGATATATGTAAATTCAATTCCAATTTCTATCCAAATGCAATTTGGCACAAATTATGAATAAAATATCTACTTGTAAATAATAAATCTGTCAATTGGTATTTCCTGTTGTTAAGAAAAATATTAAAAATTAAGAACACCAGACGATGAAGAATCTGAACAAGGGTTTACTAAGCTACATAACTACTTGGATACATGCACAAAGACAAAGAATACCTTCATAGTAACCAAGAAGAAAGAGCATAGACTATTTTTGTTTGCAAACCACATGTTTTCAGGATAATCCAAAGCTATCACTTTTCCATTTTCTTTTGAAAAATAACTGAAAGGTCCATATGAAAACAATCAAGACTTCCAGGTCAGCAACTGCATTGTGATTAAAGCTGGTAATTTAAGTCACCTAAGCTCCCTTGAGAGTTCTTCTATCCTTTTGAGCATTAATGGTAGTTTCATTTGCTCCTCTTTAAAAACAGAAATAAGAGGGGATGTTTTGGGTTTTTTTCCCTTTTTTTTCTTTTTTAAACTGGACCATGATTTAAAAAGGTTTGCAATTAAAAACTACTATAAGCTCAGAAAATAAAAGACCTGTTAATGATTTGTTACCATGGAAACTAGCATCGATAATTTCTACACATCAGTATGATAATTTGTACAGAAGTTTGATGGCACACTTACAAACTTGCAGGGAGCTCAAAATTTAAATTTGATGCAAAATTCTGTCACTCCAAAACTGATTCCATTCCAAATCAGAAGGTAACTGATTATTTCTTATGAGAATAAAACTACAAAGAAATTCAACCTTGGCAAAAATTCGCTCCAGAATAAACTAAGACCAACTTCCTATCTGATATCAGAATTATAACATGCTGTTTAGCATCATACGTGGAACAGTTGCTAGTTTAGGAAGTATCATTAATACAAAAGTATTCACGCCATCTGCTTTTACTGTATTATACTTCTGAATTAGGTGCTCAGAAACAGCTCCTTCAGAATTGCTGATTTCTCTCTATTGACACCTTCACTGCCAGTTTCTATAAAGGGAATTAAATTCATAGTTTAGTTCTTATAAATTTCCCCTAGGTACATTAAATACTGCAATTTGTTTAGAGTAAATTGCAAGTGTATCATAAAAATGGTTTCATTTTAACACTGCGTCCTGGTTTCGGCTGGGATAGAGTTAATTTCCTTCCTAGTAGCTGATACAGTGCTGTGTTTTGGATTTAGCATGAGGATAATGTTGATAACACACCGATGTTTTAGTTGTTGCTAAGCAGTGCTTACCCTGGTCAAGGACTTTTCAGCTTCCCATGCTCTCCCGACTGAGAAGGCTGGAGGTGCACAAGAAGCCGGGAGGGGGCACAGCCAGGACAGCTGACCC
>NW_008824762.1:123588-127024 GCF_000699105.1 Pygoscelis adeliae | reverse complement strand
GAACTGGCTGGGCATCGGTCGGCGGGTGGTGAGCAGTTGCACCGTGCATCACTTGCTTTGTATATTCTTTTATTATTATTGTTATTATTATTATTTTCCCTTCCTTTTCTGTCCTATTAAACTGTCTTTATCTTAACCGATGAATTTTACCTTTTTTTTCCCTGATTCTCTCCCCCAACCCACTGGAGGGGGGGTGGGGAGTGAGCAAACAGCTGTGTGGTGTTTAGCTGCCTGCTGGGTTAAACCACAACACACAGGTAGGAATTAGGAAATAGCTTATGAAGAAGTTAGTCTTTGATTTCCAGTGCATTTTGCAGTTAAGGTTGATCTTCCTCCTAAGCTCTCAAAAACAAAGATACTGTAAGAGAGCACTGATTCAATGTTGCCGTAATAGCGGCCCTTTTTCCTCCTTAAGATCCAAGCTTTCAACCAGTCTGCATTCATACTTCAGTCCTTGTTCTTAACTCTCCACTGAGCCACAGCATAACACAATTTCTTGAAGAGCTCTACCACTGACATTTACAGAGTATAACACAAAGGAAAGCCTGTTTCTGAAAAGTTCTGCTTCACTAATTATTGGTTGTGAGTACACTGGACAATAAATAGCCCTGACGAAATGGGAATATGTCAAATAAATGCTAACACTGGCAGCCGAAAGTAATTAGTGGCAGTTTGCATGACAACAAATCGTTGGCTTCCTGTTAAAAATTGAAAGATACAGCACAATTCTAATACAGTCACTCCAGAAAACCTGCTTGTTTGCTTAGTGTTTGTCTAGTTCACGTATGTCCATAATCCACTTGCAGCAAGAGAACAAGGATCAGAAATGTCAGAAGTCTCAGAAAACCTGTAGGAATAACAAACTAAACCACAACATGTGCTTTCATTCTGTACTGCCTGCTAGTTTACTTACGCTCCCTGAAGACAGACTTTACTCAGTCTGAGTACTTTTCTACACTGTCCTCATCAACAAGGCTACAAAAATCATCAAAAGTGAAATTAGGCAAAAGATGCTTCTTTCATGTTACTCTCCACTGACCACAAATTCAAACAGATGCCTCTGCTGTAAATACATACAGAATCACAGAATCATTTAGGTTGGAGAATACCTTTAAGATTATCAAGTCCAACCATAAACCTAACACTGCCAAGTCCACCACTAAACCATGTCCCTAAGCACCACATCTACACGTCTTTTAAATACCTCCAGGGATGGTGCCTCACCCACTTCCCTGGCCAGCCTGTTCCAATGTTTAACTACTCTTTCAGTAAAGAAATTTTTCCTTACATCCAATCTAAACCTCCCCTGGCGCAACTTGAGGCCATTTCCTCTCGTCCTTTCGCCAGTTACTTGGGAGAAGAGACTGGCACCCACCTTGCTACAATCTCCTTTCAGGTAGTTGTAGAGAGCAACAAGGTCTCCCCTCAGCCTCCTTTTCTCCAGGCTAAACAACCTCAGTTCCCTCAGCTGCTCCTCATAAGACTTGTTCTCCAGACCCCTCACCAGCCTCGTTGCCCTTCTTTGGACACGCTCCAGCACCTCGAGGTCCTTCTTGTAGTGAGGGGCCCAAACCTGAACACAGTATTCGAGGTGCAGCTTTACCAGTGCCGAGTACAGGGGGCAGAAGTACATACCTACTCCTGCTCACAGGTGAAGAAGTTCCCATAAAATAGAAATCATTCATCAAGCTTTTCTGAAATTCAGTAGAGGTTCTGGCCCCAGGGGTTCTGGTTACGTCATTCCATTTGAATTTCCTTTCCCAACACAGATCCAAACATTAAAGTCACTTGGGGGTGCGTGAAAACACAGGCAGCTAGTTGAAGGTGGATTACCAGGTTAATTCAGCGTTTTTGTTTTTTTTTTTAAAGGGAGCATGCGACTACAGGACTCAACCTGTGGGATCAGCTATGCTGAGATGAGCCAGGCTGGGAGCAATGTGAGAGCATGGAGTTTACTTGTGCAGCAATCTGCTCCTGGCAGCAGAGAGGATATACATTCATACTTACAAAGACAGTCCTCCTAGTGGTTTTGGAAAAAGTAAACACTTACTTGGCAAAGTTATTCCAAAATACAAAAATATCCTCCAGGAACAGTTGCAATGTGAGACAGGAACTTTTGGTCTTGCACTTGCATCATTGAACAGAAGCTTTAAATCCCTGCAGGAGGGAGGAGGACTGTTCCTGGTCTGAATGGATGTCTCTCCTGGACAGTCATGCCTTACTGGCTTGAGTGAGTCTAAAGCAATCTGACTTCCCTCTCCATACCCTTCTCAGACATGCAATCCAAGGGAGGAACGTGAATGAGCACTTCAGAGGTGACTGTTCTGCTATGCAGCTTTATCCCCATCACAAATCCATGTCTGCCTCTTGGTAAGCAATCGTTTGGATATTTCTCTTATGCAGTTGGTTACAAACACTACTGGTCAATGACCATCAGACATTAAGTGGTCCTCTGCAATTCATTCTTTTCTATCTCATAGGAAGTCAAAGGAGAGGATGGAGGAAGGTGGGGAAAAAAGAAAAAAAATAAGAGAGAAAAAAAGATCCAGTAAAAATACCATTTAATTGAAAAGCACAATATCAGATCATATCCCCTGAAGCAACGACAGCAAAAGATGAGAAATCAGAGTCCTGAACTGTGAATGAAGAGCTCGGCTCTCCAAAGCAGAAGATACCCTGCCTCACACCGTATCACTGTTTCTCCTGTGGCTTCCTAGCCTGTTAACTGCACATACACCTGATTCTGCTGATGCATTTTTGGCTGTTAACCAGTTATAGAATATGATCAGCATCTTCAACGCAGCTATAAATCTTATCCTATAAAAGCAATTGTGTCAGCAGATTTTTTTCCTGTGCTAAGCTAACAAGACTTTTCCCAAGTATAAAAGATATACCCATTCCTCCCTTACTGCACCCAGCATCAAAAGCAATTGGTTTGCCATTTGTCTGAACACATCCTCTGTTGCAGCTCTGATTATCTGTTACAATCACACTGCTTCTGGAGCCACTGCTGCAAAGGGACAGTGAGAACTTACACATACCTCTGCATGGAAATTTCCATTTAACTCATCATAAATCCTTTTCTGTATAGGAAACATCAACATATGTTTTCAGATCAAGATCATCTCCTTCCTATTTCAGTACCTATTTTGAGGATGTGAGATGGAATCTTTACAGAAATTTAAAATAAATGTAATTAATTTTCATTTAAATACATACTTTCTGTGTAAGAAAGTGAACAACAATTAGCATGTGTCATCTGTGAACTCCAGCTGATTTGATGGCCTTGGAGGGCTTTGTTGCACAGGAACTTCGATCTGTATGGGGTAAGGTCAAGTACACTCACGTGACTGAAACAGCTTTACTGTTAAAAATGTGGGTTTATGTTCCAAAGAAACAATGTCAAGTGGCAGCCAATTAGACAGTGAAAAGAAAA
>NW_008824762.1:108338-123542 GCF_000699105.1 Pygoscelis adeliae | reverse complement strand
GAAAGCTCTCTTGTTTGACAGAGAAGTTTTTGGGATAAATTCATAGTAATAAATTACTTCTAGCAGGAGCAATAAACAACAGTGAGTGCCATTCAGCAGCACAGTGCAACCACGTTAAGTTTGCCACTTTGGCATCCACTGCACATAGCAGTTAATCTCTGATATGATTCTTCAGTATTTTTTGTTACTGTGTCCTGGCAGAGCGTTTGGTGACTTACAAGACCTGATGCCTTCCACATGCCCCCTACTAAACAGTCATCACTGAAAGCTGCATTTGCCAAAAGTTATCACGCGGTTGTGTTCCTGGGACCTCTTCAGCAGAGTATGCCACACAGGACAGTCATACTCCAAAAATGAGAGATCAGAGCCTTGCGCTGGCTCAAGAGTGTCACATTCATCTAACTTTGCCATTACAAAAATGCTTAAGCAGCAGCGAAGCCACAAACCTCTCCTACAGCTGTCATCTTCTGCTCAAATATGCAAGGTTAAAAAGGAGCTGATGTGAGCAGAGACCATCCAGGGAACCACAGGCTATTTTGTACGCTCTGGTGTATCACAGCGAGGTGCTCAGCTGTATGTTTGGCAGTAGTCCCGGGGTTTTAACAGATGTGCAGCAGCACATGAAATTCAGATGGCCTAAGCTGTCAGCATCCCCAGACTTTTATTTCAGCCAACCAATGAATGCTGCCACTCACACAAAAAGGATCTCCAGCTTTGAAAACTTTACTTCTGCGGTTTTCTGCCCTGGATATAAATATAAAGCAACTCTGTTTTCAGATCAGGTGCTGTGCTTCTGTGGCAACATTTGCCTGAAAGGTGGAGTGGACAGCCAGTGGTCCAGCATCATCTGAATTTCAACCTGCTTCTACAAGTAGGCTAAGAGGTAGAAATTACCCCAGTCACGCACGTACGATTGTGCAGGATTTGGTTCATATGTGTTCCCCATGCACATGTTCTCCTTTTATCTTATACTTCAGAACTGGATCCAAAGCTTAAATGCTGGTGGAAATCCTTTCTTCAACTTCAGTGGACTTAAGATCAAACACTCTGGGTTTGTTTACCTATAGAAGTCATTCCAAGAGCTTAAAGAGGATTGGGCATAACTGGGAATTGGGCTCTTACAGATGCATTTATATCAGCTGAAGCCTTTGGTACAGGTAGGTGACTATAATGCTGTTCCTACTCCCAGCCTCACATCCCTTCTTTCATATACACACAGACACTTGTATAAAGGGTCATCTCTTAGAGATGGTGCACATTTGGGACAGTTGTTCTTCTTCTAGCTCCATTTCCTTCCTGGCTTGTCCAACAGCCTGTCTCTAGTGATTTTTTTTTTTTTTGTCATTTTTTTAAACTCTTCAAATTATTAATATATTTCTTGTGCCAGAATTGAACATGGTGGATGAGTCTGTATGCTGTCAAACATTACAAAATGCAGTTATGTACACCAGCTCAGGATCTGCTGCAGATATTCTGTCAGCATAAAATTTTAACAGTAAAGATGACATTTTATAAATGATCAAACATCTTTTGTACAGTACTGGAGTGCCTCGGTTAGGAGTAGCCAAGACTGTGAAACTATATAAGCAAAACTTGTAGGCAGGTATTGCTTGGCATATGCAATTTGCCAGACAGAAATTTGAATGGCACATTTATATAAACGGAATGAATATTTCAACACTCTGTAAAATTTTTATGAATCCCTTTCTGTCTTTTCTGGCTTGCTTCAATCCATACCTTAATTCTGCACAACCATTTTTATTTCCTGCAACTGCAGGGTACAGGACAGAAATGAAGACTTAGATGATAGCGCAAGGAAACTCAGCCTGCAATTGACTCTGAAGCCTTTTTCGTATCATAGAAATACAACCACAATCAGACATAAAAGTAGTGACCATACAGTATTTCACATGGAGCAGCACCAAAACACATTCAGCTACAAAAGTTTCAACCTTCAGTTCGAGTTCTATTTGTTGCACGTCTGTTTGGACTATACTCTTCACTGCAGAGGTTTTGTCATCGTTAACAGAAGAAAGCTCTTTGAAAACAGATGAGATGGCTGCTTTGGAATGGTGTCATCAAGGGCAGTTGGTTTTGATTTATAGGTTCCAGTTTCCATGTCCACTGGTAAGGCTGGAAAAGGTCTCTGCCCTAGTGACTATCCATACAGACCAGGCTGTTGCAGGTGTGTACTTAAATGAATGATAGTCCACAGTGTCTGAGCATCAAAGTAGGTGGAGAAGCAACATTTTAAAAAAGCTGAATGGATCTTTTAAATCCACACATAGATTTACACACAGACCATAACAAGGATCTTCCTGTGAAACCATGTGAATCAGTCCTAAGACCCGAGTGTAGTGATGAGGCCACTAAGAGTCCTGGAGCTGTGTCTCTCTTCAGTGGGATTGTGTGCATCAAAAAGTTTAAGACACTTTGCTCTTTGATTCTGCTCAGATGAATTTAAGAAGTGTCCCAAACAGGGTGCTTTCCACTTTTTATCTTACAACTCCTTTTCTGTACCCAGCAGGAGCAGATTAGGATCTAGTCTAAATGGGGAGGTGTACAAGTACAGTAGTGTTCACATGGTGATGACTCGTGCCACATCACATTGAATTTACTGGTAAAGTGCTGTTAATCCCCTGAACTCTCCCCAGCAAAGTCTCACCTGTCTCCAGCAGTGTCTCAAGTCACACTTGACCATTTGAGAAATAAACCCACAGCCACCTAAGAAACAAATACCGGACTTGCATTTCCTCATTTGTGGACTTACTTTCATTTTGTGTGTGGGAGCAACACTGGGCCTTTTTCTTTACCTTCACACTCTTCCGTGCTGATAGGTCATCTATCTGCAGCAGTACACCAAGGTAACTGTGTTGCCGACATGCCCCAAGGCAACAAATCTTTATAGGCTGCTCCAAAGCCCATGTGACAAAGCGCTGCAGACCATGTCTTAGTGGATCATCACCACATTACAAAGAAGAGTGCCAAAGAAAACACCAATGCAAAAACAGTTAAAGCAGCAGACGAGTTCTCTGCTCTCTGGAGCTATAAAGTCATCACCCTCAAAAAGAAATACTAGCTGAACAGTCCGCAGCACTTTCCTCAACAACTAGTTAAGTTGCTTTAAAAACAAAAATGAACTATTTAAGAAAAAAGTGGTACCTTTCCTACAGAAGATCCCAAGTAGCTCTGTGCCCTCCAGCAGGGTGGGAGGTTTTGCAGCATCTGACGGCCTTGCACTTGCAAGAACCAGCAAATCACTCTGTGGTGGGGTTCAGCTCTGGGAAAGCTTCACCAGCTGAGCTAGATGGGCCAGCACATCCCCGAACAGAAAGGCAAGGACAACTACTGAGAAAACAATGATGGCTATGTATTTCATGTTACATTTTAACTCATAAAACTCATGCTGGACCCATCCCACGGCACTGACAGCATCCACAAAAAGGTCTTTGAGGAAATGTGGGTTAAGATGTAGCCACTTACTATAGGAGCAGCCGAAGACCTCAACTCTCAGTCCTATCCGCCCACCGACATTCCACTTCAGAGGGACGAAGCGCAAGAAGCGGGCTTTCATGGAGTGCAGAAATTTGTGGTGAACCACACTGTCAGCGTTGCTGTTCCCTGTGAAAACCTGGAAGGACAGAGAGTCTTGGTGAGACATTTAGCACCAAGAGGTGAATGCAGCACTCTGAATTAAGCCTGTGAACTGCCATCCCTCTTCCTGATTCTCAGTCTAGCAAATTACTCAAAATTACTTAAATTGATTGTCAAGCTTTCTTCCAAGTGCAGAGTCTCTTATGGAGGGAAAGGAGGGAGACAGCAGCACACAGAGCACCTCAGCAGAGTGGGGGGATGTATACAGGGAATTAGAAAAGCAGGTTGTAGATGGGGGTGTTACAGAAGATGCTGCATAATTTCTCCAAACCCAGGATATTCCTGTGCACCACAATACTCCATTGGCCCCTAACGTACCCACAGTCCCTTCAGCGCAGTGAAGGATGGGGCCCAGTTTAGCCTTTGGTGCATTCAGGGTAGCAGAAAAAGATGGTCACAAGGCACTAAGGTTGGCCAGACCCTGGGAAGATGAACAGGAAAGTGTACATCTAGATACGCCACAGAAAACTCAAGCAAGACACAGGAAGAGATGAAAGCCTGAGTCAGTACACGGGAGAATCAGCATTTCGACTGTGTTTGCACCCAAGAGAGGTAAAGCTTGCAAACAAAAATAATTTAACTTTTTTTCTTGCCTATTTGATTAATTGCCTGCAACTGCAAGCCAAAATTAATGGCCCTACTCAGAATTATCACTCAAGAGGAGGAAATTCTCTCATGGATGAAGAATGACTGCAGGATTTCAAAGATGAACGTTAAGACAAGCACCTAAGCTCTGATCCTGCGTGAAGTTTTTCAGTTCATCTTTACACCCTTACTCTGTAATATTGGGCTAGGAATATCACAGACTTCCTGCTAACTTCAGAACATTTGAGTAACTCAGCTGGGATTTAAATTTGAAGCTAACAGTTTTGTAGAATGTGAAAACCAAAGACAGAACTCTCAAAAAAAAAAAAAAATCTCACAGGAAGGCTGTACTTGTAAGAGGTCCTTCGCTTTGTAAGTATACAATTTCATCACAAAAAGTTGTACCAGTTTTAAACGCTTCTGCAGTTCAAAAGCTGGCACCATTCATCTATACAATACAACTGCAAGCACAAATTGGAATAACCCCAGTAAAGTAGACCTACAATTCATTCCTGATGGCCGAAGGATGAGTTAAAGAGATTGGGGGTTTCATCTCCACTTTGAAAAAAAGGACTAATTAGCAACTGTTTAAATTTTTACTCAAATGCAAGCATTCCAACTTTTTTTCCCAAATGTTGTTAAAAATGGTGTAAAACTTCAAATTCAGTGTGTTCTTGTTTTACTAAATGCAGCTGCTATTGTTTTATTAGAACTGTATTCAATAAAAAAACATCCTTGAACATTTCTAAGGAACAATGCTTTGAAACCATACCATGCTTTTTTCATTTCATCTTAAAAACTCTAACCTGGGAAAATTCTCTTATCTGCAATAAGCCTGCATTCATGACTGGGTGGAAAAGACAGCATATATCTCAATTCCTAAAACATTCTTGCAAGTGCATTTCATTGCTGGTATTGCTTGCCTCTAAAGACAAACAATTTTACTGAAACGATCTCTCTCACAACCCCAGTTACCTCAGTGAAGTGAAGTGAAGAACCACCCTTAAAAACATGTGATCTGTAAAATTATTTTTATTAGGAGCTTATCAGGCTGCAAAGGGTATATAATTCGGCTATCCCAACTGTTCCCAAAGCTTTGCTTATCCTGCATCTCTTATTCTGAACTTTTTATGCACAAGATCTTGTTTTCTACAAGTATTATGTGATGGTTAACTAACCTCTCACAAATTCAGCTATATTATATAATTAAAATTTTTTGGATGGGGATGTTTGTTGACCTTAATTCAAAGTTAACCACACACAGCAGTTCAGCAGCCTTGCCCATCAGATATGTTTTGAGAAGTGCCACAAGTAGCACTTCAAGATGTCCTGGGCTTACTCATACTGCTTTCCAGATAGGAGCCAAATTCAAATTCCAGCAGAGAGTATTTCAGAGGGTTTTTTCCTTATATTTTAAGCGAAAAATCTTGTTCTTCCCCGTAATGAAACTGTCAGCAGAGAGTGTGTCTTTTACTTTTTACTATTGTAATTTGTACATTGTACAAATGTAAGCATACGAATGCTCATATTTGTATTAAGACACTCTTGGATATATGATGGACAAAGGGAATTGTTGTTTTCTGTTTGTTTGCTTAGAAAGCTCATCTTCTTGGAATCCTGTGATTATGTAAAAATCCCACCTTCCAAAAGACAAAAAAGAAAGAAGGAGGAAGAAAGAAGAGAAAGAACAGAGAGTGAGCAAAGAGTTTCCGTTCCTCCCAATTGTGAAGAAAAGCTTAAAATGCCATGACTAGAATGCAAGCAAAAGCTGAAAATTAAGAGACAAAGGAAAAAGTACACCTTAATATAGCAATATTGTGAAACAAGGGGATGTGTTGTTTTTTTCTCATAATCCTCTCGTACACAAGGCTGTCAATACTGCATATTGCATCACAGGCCCACAAGGTAATAATTTTTTGGTTTATATTAAAAAAAAAAACAACATTCCGGGAGAAAGACCAAGTTGAAAAGCACAGTACCTCTAGAAATATCTCCTTGCAATTACAAAGTAATGGGGACTAGGTGATTTACGAATACGACTGTGTGCTAAACAGCCCCCACATTCCTGCCTGGAAAGCAGGTAGAAACGCAGCCCGCGCCAGCGCACAGCGGCACGCTGTGATCAGTGGGCCCTCGTGGCCACTGGAAAACCGTAGAGGCAGTTCACAACTACCTGTAACTGTTGGTAAGGGCAGTCTTGACACCTCTCTTGTTGGGCAAACCTATAAAGCCATTTTTTGCAAAGCTTGTGCAAACTGCACGCCCAAGCACAACGCACAGGAGCATCACCGCTCCTCGCACACACAGAGGCAGTCCTCTGCCTTCAGGCAGATGGTGTGTACAGCACACTTCAGGGACTGCCTGTGGAGTCAAAGGAGCTTTGTGGTTTTGCCAGGTAAAACAGAGACAGCTATACCCCGCTGTCCGCAAGCAGACCCAGGTGCCGAACCCGCAGGCATCTGTGCTAGATAGTTTCCTTCACAACACCTCAAGGAAGAGCCAGAATTACCCACATCTAGCCTCCAAATCAGTTGACTCCAAACCTGATGTGCAACTATGTAAAAACATCCTTCCCACGTTGAAATAGTCAAGGGTAAAAATAAACTCTTCAAAAGTCCAATACATCCCTTACAGCAGTGTTTCTCAAGCTTCTCTAACAACCAAAGAGCCAATGACACTTTTTTGGGAAAAAAAATCCACAGGCAATGCTGTACCATCGATCTGCGCCTACGAGATGGTTTTGCATGCAGCTGGCACATCACTGCTTGCTGCTAACTGTGGGGCATCACTGTGTATGCCTTTAGGACTGCTTTGATTTTCACTTCCAACTCCCACTGCTACACAGATCACCTTCCTATGTTTTATGGACCACCTGTGGGCTGTAGACCATTAATTGAATAACAACAATTGCCACAGATGGTCATTTGAAAACTTAGATCCACAGCTGAAACAGAAATAATCCATCCATTAAAGAAGATGAAACAAAGACGCAGTACCAGATTTCATAGCCCTGGAGGTTCAAATATTGATTAACAGTAAACTTATTGGTGAGAATGGCAGAAATACTTCCTCTTGAGAAACAGCCTCTAATACAACTTGTTATTGATAGGGATTAATTCACAGGAACAAAACAACAAACTAGCGAAGAAAACAAAGCACCCACATGCCATTTCCCATGCAACACAGTCGCTCTGGGAGGGAGCATAACATTGAAATCTGTGGTTTCTTACAAGCCCTGTAAACACAACAGACTGATGATTTACCTGGGAAATTCTGCTTCTGGCACTCTATGGGGGTTATAAATCAAAAAGTTCCATTAGCACCAAATATTGCCACCAGCCTTTTGAAGGCAAAAGCTTTTCCCTAGCGCTAGCGGCTGTAAGGTTAACAGCTTGCCACGGGCAGGGCTGCCTCTCAGACCAAGCTTGTTTCATGATGCCTGGCTGCATGGTGCCCCGC
Source organism: Pygoscelis adeliae (assembly GCF_000699105.1). NCBI lineage: Eukaryota > Metazoa > Chordata > Aves > Sphenisciformes > Spheniscidae > Pygoscelis > Pygoscelis adeliae. The sequence goes on along the minus strand of NW_008824762.1, from coordinate 115,844 downwards.
TGTGACACAGGCCATGGCATTACAGTAATATTTTATGAGGCTTTTTTTATGAGGCAGAGAAGGCAGGTCCCACTGGCATGAAGAGGTGAGCTAAGAGCAGCAGCAGTGGTTCGGAGCAGGGTCCAACCAGCCCAGTGCTGCCTCTTCAGCAGCGGCTGTCAGCACGTAGGGAAGAATAAGAATGACACAAGCATATTCGATGCTTTTCCCAGTGCTCAACCCACCCGGTTCATGGATTATACTGAAGTAGAACAAAATAGAATTCCAGTTTAGATGAAAAAGAAAACTTTCAGAAGAAAATTAAATCTCAAAACCACCGTCGTTACTCGGAATTTGGATGTATGACTCCCTCAGGAAAAACAACAAATCAAATGAATAGGCTGTTTATACAACTCTCCCATTCAGAGGGATCCCAAAAGCTGTTCAAGGGCAGTTCAGGAAAATGTCATGCAACCATGGCGAAATATGACAGTTGTTTAATAACCCTGCAGACACACATTTGCTTCTCTACCTCATGTATTAACTCAGATCTATGCCAGATCATACCAGTGAGATTTGATGTGCTAAACTTTAGATAGCCCTTTGGCCAAACTCTTAGACTGGTCTCCACCTTTAGACAGACAAGTGGAAATTGGGTGCAAGAAAAGTGTCTGCTCATGAAAGCCTAATCAATTCAAAAGTTAGCATCAGACGCGGGACTTCATCTCAGTCTCCCCTGCACACACACTCTGCACAGCAAATGGCAACTTATTTACAGAGCTGCAGAAGGTGATTCCCATAATGACTCTGCTGAATATATTTTGCTCTCCCACTTTGTTAGGCAGGTAATGGGATGGGTTCAAAATGAGTATGCAAGCAGCAATATAGGCACAATCAGCCCTGAACGGTGAGCAGGCAGACCTGAGGTTAACTACCTTCTAGGGGAGATATTTTAAGATGTATTGAATACTCTCATTTCTGCCAAAGTCACTCTGATGAACTGAGCTGAGGAAAAAAACAGAAGATCAGATTATGAATGTGCAGAGGGCACATAACACAGATGTTAGCAATTTACAACATTTCAACCTTCACTGAAAGAAATACAAGCACAGAAAAGACCACTCCACCTTCAAATCTCACCTATGACATCACAGTATGCTGCCTCCAGTGCCTAAAGAAATAAGGACAGGAGCGCACTTAATTCAAGCTATCCAGCAGCTTAGTGAAGGAACCAAAGTAAGATAAAAAGCAGCTAAGCCTGTCATAAATCCCAAAACCGCAATACTTAGAGAAAAACAATGTCATTCTCCCTTTTAAACTTCCTTACTAGGATGAGAAAGATCAGGAGCTAGGAGTTAGCAGTGTGACACAGAACATGCTTCCTGGTGTATGCCTCTCAGGACCTCCTCAAATATTTGAGTGTACATGCACTTTAAAGAAAACATGAATTTCCAACTAAGAAACAACATGAAAATCTGAAGCAGGAAGGAGAAAGCATTGCCAAGCTTTTCACATTTTGTAGGTTGAAATAAACTCTGACTCAAGGATAGTTTTTCTCTTCTCCAGAGGCAACAGGATTTTAGTTCTGCTCAAAGTTGCATTACCTGGGATGTAATTCAGTGGGACTATGACCGAAACCAAGTTCAAGTAAGGATCCTTCAGCTCTGCTTGTGTATGTGGAAAAAGACTGCATGCTACCATGACAAGGACACAATACAGCCACAAAGGCACCATATGGAAACTCAGCAGCCTCTGATTTTAATGGGATGCTACAGGTTTTTTTTCACATAACAATTATACCGCATCAGTGCCTGCTAGCAACACCTTGGGCCTGGACAGGTTTGTGGTGACTTTTTATAACAATGATAATTAAAAAATCCATTTAATTTCTGCTGTGAAATGAAAGCAACTGTCAGTTCAGGCAATTCTAGAAACTGCCCCCTTCACCTCAGCCCAGCCCTAAAACTGAGAGGGATTACACACAGATGTAAAAAGAAAAAAAAATAGAGAAAAATGTGGAAGGAAAAAAACCCTAAAAGTCTAAATGTTCTTTTTACATTTCACCTTTCCTACATACCGTGCATGTCAACAGCGAAAAACGTTGCTTTGCTTATGAAATGCAAAAAGCCCTGCCCAACACGTCAAGCCAGAACTGTTAATATCTCATCACAAAGAAACGCAGTGAAATGGCTTTGCTGTCATCTCAATCGCCCCGTGTCCAGACTGGGAGCTGCTAAAAACTCCACCTCATTTGGAGGGTGTGTTAAGAGCAGCTCTCCAGCACAGGGGTTCATGGCAGGACCTGGCCCCTGGGAGTTGTCCTCTTTCAGCATGTGGCCTTAAAAATCCTTTTGCTATTAGAGGGGGTCAGACCATGGGGAGAAGGAAAGGATGACAAGGAGGACTGCTCAGCTCCTTAAAGAGCTGCAGTTTAGATCTTTGTTTTCACCTACCACGCAGACACATTTGGCACATGGACTGCAAACCTATGCGTTGTGTTTTCTCACTTCTCTGTCTCAAGAGGCAAGTTAAATTTTCTTTCCATTTTATTTCAACCAATCTCTAAAAACAAAGTACGTTTTTACTTCACGTACAAGAAACTTGCCTGCTTTGGAAAGTCAATGGGATCCTTTTCCACCGATTTAAGCAGGTTTCAGTCTGAGCCCAAGTGGAAACGGCTGCCAGCTTGGTCCAGGGACCGGAGGGTGGGATGTGTCCTCTTAGCACATCACTCGCCTCCAAGCATCTCCTCCTACTTCACATCTGTCTTTCCTGTTAACGCACCATGGTCTTCATGACAAAAGGTAACCAGTCATTTCTGGTTAACAACCTTCTGAGATGAGTTGCCTGTTTCCAGGCTCATGTTTTCCCTTCCAGGTTGAACACTATGACTCTAGCTAGTCTAAAGCCTATCGTACCTTCAGAAAGAGAAGCCTCCATTTTGCATATGTTTCTTTTCTTCTTTCCTTCAGCAGCTACATTTTCCTCTTTGACACACCCATCCTTGACAAGAACCTCAAAAGAATATCCCCAGCACAGTGTCAGAGCTGCTATTAGAGAGGAGCAGCGGGGAAAAAATACAAGAGGCACCTATCAAAATTATACTCCCATATTATCTGAGGAAGTGACAGCTTCCCTTCCCATTCCTCCACCCCAAATGGAGAAGAAAAAAAAAAAAAAAGTTGGTCTGCAAAGAGGCAGTTTAACTTCCCTGTACAGTAAGAATTAAAACGAATGGCTGCAGTATGGGTTATCAAGCAGGGGGCCTACTGAGAAATATGCATTACACTTGTTACTTATTGAGGGGCTGACTGCTGTGCTTCAGCAATGCAATGTCCACCTGGGTTCCTAAGCATTAGCTAGCCACCTCTGAGCTACTGGCAGTTTCTGTACATAGCAGAGTAGTCCAGGGGAGAGAAGATACAATAATGTGGCAGGGTCCATACTACTTCATCACTTCCTTGAATAATCTGCTCAAGTGGGAAGGTTATTTGCCTCTGATCTACCCCATTACACTGAATGCATACCCTTCTCTCTGGTTAGTTACTTTCCAAATACAGGAACAAATACTGTTAACAACATCATTAGCCTCAGATAGATGACTGCCCAACATAAACCACATTTATATTAAGGATATTGTTTATTATCTTTGTGCTAACAGTTAGTAGAACTATTCACAGATTTTCCAATAAAAAACATAGGTATTTACACTATCAAAATATTTTGCAAGAGAAAATGGTTTTAATTTTTTTTTAAAACTATCCATTAAGACAATCTATGTAATATTTTGTTTTAGACAGGTCTGCATCAATCCAGAAAACATCAGTTTAATGATGGCGACATTAAGAACATGAAGCTTCTTGGGTCACTTTAGGACAATGAAACATTTCTATCTAGAACAAAGAAAATGAAACAAAATATCGCAGGACTTTTGAATTCTTTGTGCTTTTTTTCTCTTCTTTTTCTCCTGTTCTGATTTACCCCTAGTAAATTCTAATTTCTTTTCTTGTTTTGGTCAGCAGCACCTGTCAAAATGCTGGATTTCTATACTGGAATGGACAGTCTGATCTTTAAACAGTTTTTATTAGTTAGTGTCAATCTGTTTCCAGAGTCTGACAGAGACTTGGCAAAGTCGGAGGTATCATATCCACCAGAGACCGCTCCCAATAGGCAGCTTAGGTATGGTATCTCTTTTGAAGAAAAGAGAATTTACCAAATGGATAATATATAAGCTACATCGCCTGACCTCAGGACAAGAAAACGGTCCCTGTCTTCTTCTATTTACTCGTACAGATGTAGCCCAAGTGTCTTATCCAACCTGTAGTTGGGCAGGCTGCCCTTCTTCTTCCCAGCAATGGGTCAAGTGCAATTTCCCTGCCCTAGTGAGACACTCTTTGCATACAAATGTGATGTTGCATCTCACATATAGTTGCATTTCAGTAATGGATAATTGATCCCCATCTTTAGTTTTTAGAATCAGCTCTGTCTTTGAAGCACTTGGAGGTGAAGCTGTTATCGCTGTTATTATTATCACTGCTACATAAATTAATAATAATGGAAGCAAGCAGCAGCAAAATTAAACCCGTAAATTACAAGTCTAAGCTAAAAGTCGGCAGCTAATTCCTGTTTCTGCTCAGCCTCCTGCACTTTATCTTAAAGGCAATCCTACATATAGATAGTATTTTAAGCTATATCACAGCAAAGGATATTTCCCCAGTACCTTGACTAGATTAACCTTAGCCAACAGACTGAAACTGCCCTTTCCACTGCCAACATTAATCATAGATTTCAGCTGTTCTTCTGCATAAATCTCATGGAGACCTTCATGCTTTACATTAAATTAGTGGGATTAACAATGCAGTGAATATGTTTGTGTCTGGCAATGCTGGGGAACTCTGGGAACCTTCCCTGTATTTAGCTTCATCAAAGTGCATTTAAATAGCTAACGCTGTACACTTGGTATCTCTCTGGTTATAATTTGCCAGACGGATCCAGCAAGATGACACCAGAGAGGTGTTAGTTATTCCATGCAACAGTGACCTCAGATGAATATTGTGCTTCATTATCTTACATTATTTCCCTGTTATGAAGTTTGATGGCATTTTCATTTGGATCAGTAAAGTAATATCCTGTGGAAGAAGATAAATAGGTAGGCTTGATTTTCTCCAGTGTTTTATAACGCACTGAAATGCACTGAAATGCATGTGCATACACACATATTTTTTGCTATATGCTGCCTTCTGTATTTCTTTTTTCTCCTTTGAATAGGAGAAAGTTCACATCCTAGCCAAGATAACAACAGTTAAAATCGCAAAAGGGCTCTGTAAACTGCCTTACTCAAGATCTTCTCTCAAGAATGCCATCATCATAAAGTACACAAATATGAGGTTACAAATAATACTAACAATAGTGGCTCTTTCTAAGGTTTGTTATGTTGTGCTTACAAAAACACATGTCAATGTAAATTAGGAAAAAATATATCTTTTTGCCCATGTATTTCTCTAGGCTTTTTCAACCATGTGTTGTTAAACTGCAAATTCTTCTGTGTCGATACACCATGAGTTACACCCTGTATTGGTATAAATCATTACCGCACCCTTTAGAGCAGTGAAATCATGTTCATGTACATCGGTCATAGTCTTGGCCTAGTGAGTTACAGAGACTTCTCTCTTACCACAGGAGGGTTAAACCTAATTGACATAGCTTCCGCCTACAAAACCATTACTGTAATGTTTGCAGTATCCTACATTGGAGTCTTGTCATTCCGCTTTCACATTGGGGTCTATCATTGAACCACATTAAACTAATCTCCAGGACACTAAAGCAACTTAAAGAAACCACTTCTCTTCCCCTTGAAATAGAGTAAGATGAGCTTTTGCAACATCTCTGCGGGCATATGTGCAATGTCTTCCAAATGTGTGTCTGCCCATTAAGTTTCAACCGCACATTTTATTACACCAACCACACCAAAAGATCCTCAGCAGTAGGCTCTGAAGATCATGATGTTCTCTAAACTACAGCACGAAAAAAGTAACTTTCTGTTAGTGATCCAAGGAGAAGGTAACCTAGCATTCTGACTCTGAAGTGTAAATTTTGCTTGTATACACAAAAGGCCTGTAACTGTTGTTGTGGTACAACATTAAATGAAGTCATGATACATTCAGCAAGCCCAAGATCACAGTAGGCCATAAATAAAAAGTGCTCCATAACTTTTATTTTGGAAATGGAAAGAGGACACGAAATCCTCAGTGAGTTGGAAATTTCAGGACTTGTAAAAAACATATTTCAAAATGAGCATGATCACTGTGTTGTTGAACATAAGGGAAGGAACATGAAAATTGTTTCTTGCAACAAGAGGAGTTTCTGTGCAACAGAGGTTTCTGTAAATATGTAAACTGGGTTGCATTATGCTGGACTGTCCCTAGGACCTTTGATAAGAGCTGCATTCTTGTCCCTTCACCAAGCAGGATCATCTTAGAGAAAGATGGTCTTCTCATCCTCTAACAACAAGATATGTGATGCTGATTTACACAAAAAGATCACCAGTTTTTAAGCCGTTGTAATGGCTCACCCATAGAAAGGCAAACAAAGACTGCTAGTTGTAATCCTCTGCTGTACACTTCAATTTAAGAAAGGAACAACAAAGAATGAGGAGTAGAAATATTCCTAAGCCTTGCACTCCGTGGCACTAGGTTCAGGAGCCTCACACACCATTTTAGAGATGTAAGAATATTAAGAAAATCAGTTTATTTCTGTATGGACCTGCAGCCCAAGATCTACCTTAATGGATACTTTTAAAGAAATCGAATCAGAGCTATGGCTTAAGTGAGGGAAAAGGTTTAAGTGAAAGGAAAAGTAGAATGATGTTTTAAAATACTGTCGCAGATGGCGTGAGACTGCACTTCCTTCATAAGAGAGAAGCATCAATACACTTTATTGATAGAAAACAGTGAGTTAGAGTTTAATGGTAAATGCGACAGTGGTTTAATAAGATTCGATGGCAAGGTACACTTGATTATTTACTGCATAGAGGACAGGGTCAGACAAAACTGTCAGGGAGACCGTCCCGTTGAGCCATGAGGTTCAGAAAGGACCCCCTTGCTTTCTAGACTCGTTCTCAGAGAGGAGTCTGGGTGCGGCTGGATCCAAACCTAGTCCCAGACTTGGTCAACGGTTTATGTCTAAAGGATTATATATGTGCAATTAATCCTTTATATCACGTAGCTAAGATTTCAAAGTTTAGCATGTTATTACTCATTTACCAAGGATCTCTTGTGGCAAGGAATCTCTCAGCCTCGAGGAGTAACCTTGAGAGGCGTCCCTACTCAAGGGGACATCGCACCATGCAACCTGCTGCCCTGCAGGAGAGCTTAACGGGCTCTGGGCTGTCCACTATTTATAGAGTAAGATGATTGACTTATATTTGCATATCAGCAAGACGTTTGGGTCACTGCTCCAGGCAGCCCTTGGCCACTGTGTTGCCATCCGTCCCCAAAGTCCAGCATAAGCTGGATGCAGCCACCACCA
>NW_008824762.1:79240-107163 GCF_000699105.1 Pygoscelis adeliae | reverse complement strand
GTACACCTGTCTAAGCCGTGAGCCGCCAGCTTTTCTAGGAGAATGCTGTGGGAGACGGTGTCAAAGGCCTTACTGAAGTCCAGGTAGACCACATCCACAGCCTTTCCCTCATCCACTAGGCGGGTCACCTGGTCATAGAAGGAGATCAGGTTGGTGATATAATGCCTCTCAATACTAATTGGATAGTTTGCTTTCCCAGAGTGTTCTTTTACCACACTTCTTGTAGGCTGTCCTTTCTCCTTTCACTTCCATACAGTTTTTCCCTAAATCATAGCCAGGCAAACACTTAAAAAATAGAAACCTTAGGAGTCTCTCTAGAGGTACCAATATTTCCCATTTAAATATGGAAAACAAGATGGGGGGGATAGTTAAAAAAAAATAATAAAATCAATAGCTGCTTGACAAGCCCTTCTCCTGAGGTGTGAAATCTAGCACACAGGGCTCTTTTATTCTTTTTAATCTCCTGATGGTAGGTGAAAGAAAGGACCCAGGAGTTGGATCCATGAAAGATCTTGCCTTTAGAACAAGAAATAGAAACACCTAACATTTTTTTAAAATATTACAATGAAGACATTGTATTTAAGATTTTTTTTTTCCTTGAAAGCAGTATGAGTAGCTACGCCTTGAAAAGTAACAAAAAAGGGAAGAAAGAAATAAGTGTTTTAGACAATGCAACCCACAGAGAAGAAAATTAACCTATTACAGGATTTCCTTTCAAAACTTCTGCATACTGTGAGGGCTGCATAATAAGCTGTGCTAGGACGTCTGTTCACTGTTCAGTCTTCAACAAAGATGAGCTCATTTTCTGCCAAACAGAAGAGGACTGTGCAAACTTAACTTCTAATAAAGGGCACTGATACGTCCTCATCTGCATCTGCATCTAATACTATAGTCTCATGCACATTTGAACTCATCAGGTTTCTGCAGTATAGCATTACTGAACACCTGAACAGGTACCCATGCTGAGAAAACACAGCATTAAGACAACAGTTATTTAAAACATCACTAAATCAACACATTATGACTAAAAGAATATGCAGCGATCCTTCAGGCTCCCAGATCTTTTATTATATAAAATCCTTGGAGAGTCTCAGATTAGCATTCTCAGAGAGTCTGATTTCCCTCTATGTTGCTGTACATATGACTTATTGAGGAATGAATTGAGCCAAATTCCTTATTCTTTATTACAGGACAGGACAGAAATGGACAAAATGCACACATTTTAACCAGTAAAAGCATGGTCTCAGGAAGTCAAGTCCCATTTAAGCAGAGCATGTCAATACAGGTCTCCCAGGGTTATGTCAAATGTACACGTGCTAATTCTGGAAGTCTAACTGACCTGGGTGAATGTCTCGTGTATTTGAAAATACATCCTAGCAGACATATTAGTGGAAAGCAGACACTTGGAGGAGGCAGTGCAGTTGCAGGGTACAAATGACGTAAGGATGGAGTGGGAAGCACAGGTAAAAGAAAGGTGCTATGTTTTAAAGAAAGGTTAGAACCCAATAGGGACAATGAGTTACTATTGATCATCCTAATATCTATACGAATTGAAATTCTTCCACATTAGAGTGTTAGATCTGGGTTATCAAGAACATGATCAGGTGATGTTATCATTTCACACAATGGTAGATAAAGCAGTAAAAAAAGATCCATGAGTAGAGAAAACAGAGAGACCTCTGTCATCTTTGACTAGAGAAGGTAACCATCATAGTGACTTAAACTCTGAATTTTAGAAAATAGAAATGCACAATTGCTGGAGTTGGTAGGCAAGGCACCTAACATGCAGACACAATGCTTGCTTTAGACTTAAGCAGCACTCAAGATGAAAACACAGCTACTGAGGAGCTACTCTGCAACACTGGCCATGTGAAATTGAAATTCAACACACTGTCCTGGTTTTGGCTGGGATGGAGTTAATTTTCTTCCTAGTAGCTGGTACAGTGCTGTGTTTTGGATTTAGCATGAGAATAATGTTGATAACACACCAGTGTTTTAGTTGTTGCTGAGTAGTGCTTACACTAGTCAAGGACTTTTCAGCTTCCCATGCTCTACCGACTGAGAAGGCTGGAGGTGCACAAGAAGCCGGGAGGGGGCACAGCCAGGACAGCTGACCCAAACTGGCCAAAGAAACATTCCATGCCATGTGACGCCATGCTCAGTACAGAAACTGGGGGGAGTTGGCTGGGGGGTGGTGACCACTGCTCGGGAACTGGCTGGGCATCGGTCGGCGGGTGGTGAGCAATTGCAAAGTACATCACTTATTTTGTATATTCTTTTATTATTAGTATTAGTATTATCTTCCCTTCCTTTTCTGTCCTATTAAACTGTCTTTATCTCAACCCACAAATTTTACTTTTTTTTTTTCCCGATTCTCTCCCCCCATCCCACTGAGGCGGGGAGTGAGCGAATGGCTGTGTGGTGTTTAGCTGCCTGCCGGGTTAAACCACAGCACACACTCAAGTGCAGAGATACACACACACACTCACACAAAGAAAAAGCATTCCTTTAAAGCAGAGCTTAATTTCAAAAAGAGGAAATACATAAAAATTAGGACTTGTTAGATAGAAATTAAAAGTAACAATAGAGTAACAATACCATAGAGGTATTTTAAAATCATCATATTAGAGATTCAAAATAAATACATGCCACTTATTAAAAAAAAAAAAAATTCTTTAAAAGGAAAGAAATAAAAGCAATCTGGTAAAATGAGAGACTAAAAGAAGCTATTTGAAGTAGGAAGACTTCCTTCTAAAGAAGGAGTCACAATTAAATGATGCAAATGGAAATCAGGATCAGCTCTGTAAATACCGAATACCAGCATAATGTAGAACTTAAAAAGATAGTAAGTCATTTGATATAAGGCATAAAAACTAGTAATAAATACCTTTTTAAACATGTGATAGGAAAGAAACCTGAGAAAGTCTGCAAGACAGCCTTGAAGAAGACAAGGCCATAGCTGAGATGTTAAATGAATTCTTTGCATCAGAGCTGAGTAGGATACAGATTAGCATATTTCCAACTCTAAGCTCTTTCTTTTGGGCGAATGGGTGAGAAAAAGCATTTTAAATTGAAGTACTGAATTAACATATAAAACGAACAGAAGTGATCCACTAAGCTCAGTTAATATTCTTCCACAAGGAAATTCAATATAAAATTGCTCAACTATTAGCTGCAGTGTCTATCTATCCTATCAAGGAAATTGACCTCATTACCAGAGAAACAGAAGGTGGCAAATGCAGCACTACTTTTTTAAAGGGCTTTAAAACAGGCCTGGGTACCCACATACAAATAAATCCATAAATCGGTATAAATTATTTGAAAAATCAGAATAAGCAAACAGGCAGATCATTATATAATGACTAAAAGATGTCTTGTTTTTTTCAGAGGGAAGACAGATTTCACAAATTTATTAGTAGTCTTCAAAGGAATCAATTTATGTATTGATAATGATGGTATAATTGATACTATGCTCTTGAACTTTCATCAAGTTTTTGTTGAAAATCACTGAAAGACAAAAAGCAAACAAAAGCTGATATATGACAAAAAGGAATGTGCCTTTATGGGTTAGTAATTTATTAAAGAATAGGAAAGAAAGGTTGGGGAGAAAATTATCAGTGCACACTAGGGGGATCTAGTCTGATATATGCTATTTCTTGACTTCATAAATGCCATACCGGAGAAAACACGGAATATAGAAAACTAACACAACTTTACCAAAACATGAAATTTGGTGGGTTGTAAAAATAAAAACTGACTGTGAAAAGCTGCACAAAGATCTGATGATACTGAATGATCAGGCACTAAAATGGAAAATGAATAATGTCAGCAAATGTGGAGTACCACAGCACACAGACAAAATCATCCTCACCACACACACCCTGACATAGGTTGTAAATCTGCTACCGACATTCAGGGATCTTGAAGCCTTATAAACTGTTGGATGCAAGCATCAGTTCTGGACTCAAACATGGCCAAAAACCCAAAGAGGATATTTGGGATTACTAGAAAAAGTAGAGAACAAGCCAACCAGAAAGCATCAATATGACATTATATATTAAACAGCTATGTGACCACAACTTAAAAACTGTGAAGCTTTTGTCTCTCCATCTGAGGAAGATATAGCTGAATTGGAAAAAATATAGCAAACAGCAAGAAGGTAGGCAAATGGTATAAACCATCTTTAGAATCTGAGAAGATTAAGCAGACCGGGATTTTTCAGCCTGAAAAAACAATGTCTGAAGTGGAATACAACACACTGCTATAAAATAATGAATGACAGACGTAGCAGGAGATTGGGGAAATATTATTCGTGTTTACTAGCACACAAAAGCTAAACAACTAACAGCATTTTCAGACAACTTGTGGACCCAGAAGCTTTCATTTTGCTGGGGATTCCTGGACATGTCTTTTCTAGTCAGATTTTTAGGTCTGCCCACATGAAATGTCAAATCTACTGCTAAATTTTGCCGATCTCTTCACCAACCCCCTAAAGAAAAAAAAGACCACAGAAACAGTACTCACAAAACTAATAAAACATGCAAGCTCTTAGATAAAGATGGGTATATTGAGATTCATAATTATTTAGTGTCATAATTAGTGTGATAATTATTTAGTGACATAATTATTATGTCAGCATTTACTGACAAAAAGATTGAAAAACTTCTACTCCTTTTCTCCCAGTGAAAAATATTAAGAAAATTTCTTATTTGGAGCTGGTGACATTTCATGGAAATTGTGCAATAAAAAAAAAAAAAAAACGAAACTAATTTTATTTCTGGACTATTTATTCATTGGCTTATTTTCCAACAACTATACTGAACAGAAGAAATCTGAAAAACAATAAAAATTTAATTTGATTTCAAAGTTTTTCTTTGAAAAATGTCACTGAAAATGTTCCTTTCCTTTGAACAAAAAAATGGTACTGACACAGGTCATTTTTCAAAAGGAAAATTTCTCCATAAATTGACTAGTCAGAACCTGGGATCATAACTGCAAAATTATTTGGAAATCTAATACATACTTTGCACAACAAGCCCATTGGTTTCCTTCTACTCCTTCCTAGCTGACCATCCTTACAAACTGTATCACACTTATGAAGCATCAGTAACGATATGGGCATCTGCACTACTGAATAAAACAGTTTATTTTAATGACATCCTAATTTCTCTAAATATATTCATTATTTCAAACAGGCATTTCTGCCTCGAATTCATCCAGAATTAAAGTATTAAAGAACCGAGCAGTAAAATATTACTTGAATATTTTTACGTGGCTCTTACAAAGAAATCTTGTGTTTTCACTAGTTCTGAAGGTTTTAGGATGCTCCCCCAAGGAGCGGTACATGGCAGACACAAGACCAACCATCTCCCCGTGTTGGCTTCCCAGGCAGGAGGCCATGGGCAGCCACCGCCCATCGCTACAGGGACAAGCGGGGTCTTTGGGGACTCTCGGTATAACCGGGACACAGCGCAGTTGTTGTTACAATCACAACTTCACGTTAGCCTGGACCCTCTGCAGACTGGATGTATCCCCATAACCTGAGCTCACAGTAGGCATATAGAACTCACCTGGTTGCCGGAGGAAGCAGATGGTGGCAGAGGCACCCCCGACCCCCAGGGTATCCCGACCTTGTTGCTCGGGCGCCACGTCTCCAGCCCATACCCTCCGCACAACCTGCCACTGCGCGCTTTTATCGGCAGCGCGCTGCATGCTCTTACGCCATGTCAGCCATCCTGATTGGCCTGGGTCCTGGACCCCTGTAAAGCAGAAGCGGGTACATGACCAGCCCACCCCTGGCCAGTGGCTGCCTGCCCCACAAGATGGTGCACCAGGGGTGAGGAGTAGGGGGCACCACTCACAGCACCCTATATATTGCCTGATTTACAAGTGCATAAGTCTTGTTTGTCTGCGTTTGCCCTTGACTAGATTGATGCTACACAAGCAGCCCCTTTCTTTAATACATCTAATTTATGTCATTGTTCTGCCATGGCTTAGACAGGGCAAAACAAGCTCAGCTGCATCCAGCAAGGACAATCACTTACTTATCTTCCCCTCGGTCTCCAAGCCAAAGGGCTTTATCACAACCACTGGAAAGTACCGTGCTCAGCAGCTCTCAGGGATTTGCTGTTCAATGCTGACTTTCTCCAAGGTTCACAGTCCAAATGGTATTTCCAGTTCCAAATCCAAACAGATGGAGAGGGGCACAGTGGGGAATACCCCAGGCTGCAGGCCCGACAGCTATCGGCCTTCCCTTACCCTGTGGAGACCAGTTGGCAGAAATCAGGAGGGCCAGGACGCACTCCTAATGTTAATGAGAGCTACCGTTACCTACTAAAGCAAAACAGAACTGAACATTTTAAACAGATGAACTCTTCTTTCATTTTTTTTGTACCATAAAGGTACATAGAAAAGACATGGTTTATTTCTAAGGTCACCTTTGGCATTAGTTTTCACCATAGTTGGGTCAAATATCACAAAGTATGCACTTCCTTACCATAACCACCGAAGGCACAATCAGATCACGCTGAATAAAAACTTCTTCAAGCACCAGATATTGCATGTGGCAAGTTCCAAGCCTGGTGCTTAGGAAAACGTGTGAGCTGATATGCGCCCCAATCTAGACAAAGCAAGTGAGAGCACAGAGCCAGGGAGACCTACCTGTGAGGTCTGCCATATTAAAAAGAAAATTAAATTGAGCTGGAAGGACTTTGGGTCCCATTGACTATCAAATGTTACAAACTCCTTTGGTTGTTGGAGACTAACCTGATCTGTGCCCTAGAGATCCCATTCATTATGTATTAATTTCTCTTGTATAAGTTCTGTAAGTTTTGTTAAACCATTCCTCTCCCAAACTACCATAAAAATAAGATATTGCTGGCCTCTTAGACAAACAGAAAAACTCTAAGTTTTGCCAGCTGAGTTGGAGGTCTCTCTAAAGGAGAGACAGTACCATCTGTTAGCTTTGTTTTAGCACTCCATTTCCTGATTCATTACAAAACCCTAATCTCAAATCAAAGATCCACCAGCAACTTTGCAAACCATCCAAATTTACCACTCGTACAATCTACAGTTCTAAACTAGATTGGAGGGGGAATGAGCAATCAATCTTGTTAATTATCTTCAATCAATTAAAACAGATTTCTGTTATTTCAAGCAGGGATTTTTGGTTTTGGGTTTTTTTTAACTCAGAAGTAAAATGTTTTAGTTATGTGAAACACCCTAAAAAACTCAATCTTCTATTGGATAAACCTTGCATTTGTAAATGCAAAAATAAATTTTATGCCCATATAATCCAAAGGGATTGACAGGTGAAAGAGTCAAAAAAAAAGGCAAGGCAATAAGAATGTTTAAAACTGGGACTCAGTCTTTTAATTCCTATGATTCCATATGTCCTCCTAGGTTTTTTTATGACATTGTCTTCATTTCCACAACTTTGTTTGACTAACACACACTCATCCAGCACTTGTGTAAGCAAAGAGTTCTCCACATTGGCCCAATAAACTGGAAGGTGCCGAAGCATGACCTACTGTTTACTTGTTAGGTTGATGCTATACTGGTTTTCAAATAGCCACTTGGACTCCTGCAAAAGGCTAACAGCAATATAAACAAACCCAGATGGCAATGTTTTGACATATGTAAAATCTTGAATCTGCCATTGGAGTGATGTGAGAAATATCTAGCTTTCCACCATGCAATTAAATAAAAATAGTCTATTTTTAATACTCAGGCAGATGCATGCACAGCTATCACCAGGGAGATGTCCAGGGCAATTTAAACTCTCTCCAAAGATCTAGAAATCCTAAAGTTTAGGACGTTTTAAACAACTGGCCTGAATCTCTAGGAAAGAATACTGGGGAAGAGAAGGCTTCAGAATAAAGGGATATGCACTAAAAAACTGCTTCTTCCCATCACTAATTTCTCAAAGTGTGATATACTGTTTCTGTTCTCGAGCAAGACATCACTAAACACTCCTAGCAGCCAGTTGCAGTGCTGGCGATACCCGCCCCTTTCTCCTGCCTGAGATGGATGGATTGAGACTGCTTTGAATCACCTAATCCTTTCCCCACCATTTTTTTTCCTACTGTGATGATTTTACAAGGCATTTTAATGAAAACTACAGAAATTTGAATCAGCAAAGCAAAACGACTTTCAAATAATCTTTGCAGAGTTTTCTCTGCCCTAGCAATGTCATCTTAGTAAAAATCCCTATTTGATACTGAAATGTGCTTGACTGTTTGCACCTCTCATTCACAGGAGCAATGGTTGGAACTTCACACTACCAAAGCCACCCCTCTGCTTCCTGGGACATCCCATGACTCCTTGGTACAACAATCTGACATTTTCAGTCCTTAGATTCCAGGCTGTTTGGGGCAGACGCCCACCCAGGGGGCCTGAAGCAGTATGTGCAAATGTACACATCTCAGCATCCCCTTTCTGGGAAGCCACATAAGCCCTAGTGTTGAAGGACCCATAACAATTAGGATAATTGACATTATATCATATCGCTCCTTCCTTCTAATCTGGCAGAAAAATCATCTGGTCCCAGAAGCAGTTAATAATACAACACTACAAAGTAATTTGTGTCTGTAATAATATATTTCCTCAATGCATCATGGGAAGAATGTGTTTAATTGAATTATATAAATAGGAAGGTTTTTTCATTTGTTTGATTTTTAGCCTTTCAAGTTTTTTTCTGTGTTTGCTTGTGCTTGTTAGTTTTAAATATTGGATGAAGGAAACAAATTAAATGAAAAAAAATGAAATAAGGGAACTGATGTTGGAAAAAGAATACCAAGTTTCTAGCTATTCAACCATTTATCCCAGATGATATGACAGCACACTGATAAGTATTCTATTCCACTAGAATACAGAAACCCCAAACCAGAAGTCAGATTGCATTCTGCCAGGAATTTCAAAGGATGATCCTTCCCCACAAAATGCTCCCAGTCCACACCGACAAGACAAAAGCTTGACTGCAGACAATTCTCATCCCTATTGTTATAATGGGTCACTGAACCACAGAGAAATCTGCCCAAGGTGAGGACAGGAGCCTGTAGCAGGATGTAGAAATCAATCCTTTATCTCAAATCACAATCTACTTAAATAAAAATCAAAACCAGAGCATATTTTTAAATGTCTCCTTGAGAGGAACAAAATTCAAAACTAAACATTTTGGAAGCTGAGAAATTCTAGATAGTATCTCTGATCAGGTTCCTCACCTCCAAAAGCAGGAAGGATTGAGCAGTGGAGTAAGGACCTGCAGTTTGCTCAAATCCCACCCCCAGTGAAATCTAACAGGTAGTATCTCTATATGTCAGCATACCAGTGGGGATGCCAGCAAATTTTAATTCACTTAGAATTTGAACACAGGGTTACAGCAAGAGGAAAGCTTAGGAAAAGAAGTTCTTCTTTAGTCTCCACCTCTCCCTTGAGTCCTTTATTTGCTATTTACACTTGCCTACCACTTAGGGCATCGTTAGCAGCAATTGCTTCTAGAACAATGGTACACAGCCTATTTCTGCTGAAGGTACTGATGAGGGTACTTGCAAATGACTGTAGGAGTTTTGCAACTCCACTGAAACCGGAAGGTGAATACTGAAATACATCTTAATATACACAGGGTAGAGACATCCTCTGTCTCTATGTAGCTTAGAGTCTCACCAACACCTTGGGATTTGAAGTAACACAATACCAGGAATTGAAATTGATATCCTTTGATTTTAAGAAGAAACTATACATTGCATGAACCTTACTACAAAGCCTCAGTCAGTGGCTATCATAACTGCTTCCAGCAAAAATATCACAGTGACAATATCTTGTTTCTTAAATGTGTTACTGTCAGCAACTGCCCCACTATGAACTCATCAGAACATAATTAATGTCAGCTTGGAACTATGAGCTTATTGTCCTTTTTAGGCTATTGTAACTACCTTTTAATTCCTTTCTATGCTTCACTGCGTTGCCTAGATATGTAAGGAGAATAGGAGTCTCTTATCTATTTCAAGAGCTCCTAGAGGGACAGCCATTTCTTGTATGACAAACTGCACTGTATTCTCCTTGATAGGAATGACAGCATAATATTGTAAAGGATCTGCAGCTTGGCCCCGATCTCAGTCTCATAAATAACCTTCTGAATGCTTGCTTGGAGGGATATGGATCTTACAGGGCCTGAAACATGACCCAGGCTAAACAAATCAAGCTACTGACACTGATTCTCAAAAGAAGACTACAAGAGTACAGGGAAGATCCAAAAGCTTCAGCTTTTTTTCTGCCTTTTTTTTTTTTTTGGGGGGGGGGGAGGTAGTTGGCATCAAAGCTCCAAAACTCCTAGCTGTGAGAATCATACCTAACCTATACTGAGGAGTCAAATATTGTATTGAAGAGTAAAAGTCTGCCTTACTAACTATCTGCAATGTTATTTTAGGTCACTGAAAATTCTGCCTATCAGACTCTCTACTGATGTCTGACTCAACCATTATCAAGTGCTGGAAGTACAAAAGCCATTTCATAGGTGCTTGCAACAACCACTGGCAAGGCTGTTTATGCGTCTACTATACCACTGACTTGATCATGCTGACTCAATGTTCTCCACCAGCCCCTCCTGAAGGCTCTGCCAGTCCTCAGCCTTCAGCCTGTTCACTGCAGGAGGCTGTTGCAACCAACTTGGATTTGCAAGGCAAGATGGGTTGAGAAGGAGCAAGAGACTATTCAGCAACAAGCAGTGGCTAACACTGCTATGAATGCACGAAGCCAGCTCACCTCTCAAGGTCTATGCTGCTCTGGATGACAACGCTCACAGACCTATGCTACAACTGCTGAATATGTATACAATATCACCTTCCAAGAACTTGATTAAAGAATATCGTTAAAATGATTCTCAGCAATACATTGTTTCATCACTGAAATTCTGCTCATTTCATGGGGACATATTTTAATCCACACTTGAAGTTTGGTTTGGCATTGTAATCACAATTCTTGATGGTTTGTGTGTGTGTGTGTATATGCAAAATGAAAACTGGTTTCACTCACACCTAAACTCTTGTGCCTTCCACTTCATGATTTGGAACTGTATTTCTTCAGTCACAATCATTATGTTTTGGGTGGATGTGGTTGTTAAAGTAACATGCAATTTAAGAAACGGTACCGTAGCAAAGTAGCTTCCTATTAAAACAAACAATTCACACTGCAGACAATAAAGATACTCTTGGAGTCGATTTTTAGAAAAGCAGCAATACTGCTGAAATTAGTGGTGAATAGGTGTATTAAAATGCACTCAGGTAGGAAGAGATGGACAGCAAACATTTAAAAAGAATACGACAGCTTAAACTCCATAATGCGTAGAAAGGCAGACAGGTAGTATGAGTTTTTCTATAATTGCTTTATCCTCCATTGTCCCTTGAAATAGTGTACTAAAGTGGAAAGATTCTCTCAGGCTACAACAACCTGGCACCAAAATTTCCAAGACAACCATGTGCTCATTTCACGTATCCCACAAACTTCCTGCTTATGACCCTGGTGTCTAAATTTTTAAGTCTGGAGTCTCAATTTCTTCTGTTTCAGTGCTCAGTGTATCTTAAAGTAACTGTTTTGTCCTTAATGACTTGCCAACTCTGCATAATAGCTCAACAATGAATACAAAAGCATGCATTAGATTTAATAGTATTACAGATAGTCAGAAAATGATATTTCCTCTCACGAGTGATCTCCACTAACAGCCCTGCCTGTGCTGTACGAGTCCTGAGGTACCCACAGAAATTATATCCATTATATGCCATTGAACTACTTCTCATTCTGACATTATAATCACTCAACTCCAGCTCATCTTGGGTCTCACAGGAGGAGGGTTAATTCAGCATTCCTGTGTAGTGTCCTTCCAAATGAATGCCACAAAGTGACATGTTTGGCTATTGCATCTCTAGCCAAGTTCAAGCCATTGCGATCCCACCGAAATGAGGAACAGCGCACATGAACCTCCAGTATTGACTGAATTGAAGAAGTTTGGCTGTGTCTCTCCTAAAAGCATCATGTTATTCTTATCAAATAGCATTGTGCTTTCTCTTTTTTTCCCCCTAAAATTAAAATAAAAAAATACATGATTTCTACTGACAGTGAGAAAAAGCATTTTATAATAGATTCTATATATGTTTGGCTTTGGCATTTGCCAGTTAAAGATGCAGTATACAACCAGACTAAAATATTTCAGAACTAGCCATTACAGGTATTTAGCAGGTTAAATGCTAGGAGGAAAGTTCATCAGTCTGTAGTTTAACAGACCTGGGCTGCTCACGGACTGGGCACAGTCTCTCTGGTGACATCTGAAGTGCACTTACCAAGCTCTTTGGTCCGTGTGAATACCTTGGCCTTGTCTCAAAAAATGCTATACTGACTGCTTACCCATCTTTCCCCTGCTTCTGCATCCCACTTTCCATGACAAAGAAACGTAACTGCATAAACCATAAGAAATTTCTAGCATGCTCCGGATCCAGGTCCCTGGATTGAACGACACAGCACACCAGGACCCAAAGAGCCACATATGATTTTTTTGCCACTTAATCCAGGCAGTCCCTGGATCCTGGCTCCGCATCTGTTAAATAGGGGTAATAATACCTTGTCAGTCTTTTTCACCTACTTACAACATCTTTGAAGCAGAAATCATCTCACTTGATGGATGTTTTTGGCGCATGGCAGCACACAGCTCTGATCTTAGCTGAGAACTCTTTATATACTTCTGTAAAAATGCTATAAAGTAATAGTAATATAAAAACCTATTATCTCTCTCTTTCTTGCTAGAAAACCATTATCCACAGTCCACCAAGCAATTACCACTAATTGTAGGTGTCAAGAAACTTGAGATCATTGAAAAGTGCTAAATACTGAAGAAATACTCCATAATTAAATGCACAAATTGTTTCCAAGGTATACAGAAATTGTAATGGCTAAACAGTGGAGGAAATAATGAATAGAGGAGTTGTGAGGATACTAAACTTTAAGAATATAAACAGCTTGTAAAAGGAAATTAATGGACTGGACAGATTTTGATATTCTCCCCCCCAAAAAAATCATAAAGAAAAATCTCTACTTTTAGAACCTGCTTGGAAGTTGCATAATCTTTTTATGGAGGATATTTTAGGGGGACTCTCTCACCTATAAATGAAGTGAATCAGCATTGATGATCCCATGATGCTGCAGTGGTGCTATGTTGTTTCTTGTCACATGAAGAATTAGAAGAATTAAACAGGCTCAGACTCCAGCATACCACCTAAAAGGTACACACTGTTTATTTATTTTAAGTAAACTTCAACCATCTTTCAGTAGGGCTAAATAAAATAAATGTGCTGGTTCAAATGACATATGCTTGTTTAAACCTGGAGTAACTTTTATTTCTTTGGCAAGATAAATCTGCTGATTACCTGGCTAGAAGTAGAAATTACTGACACAACTTGGAGTGCCACATTTCAGTGCACTTTAGTATAATCCAGAAACTGTTATTATTCTTCCCTGCAGCTGCTCTGTGCACTTTTGATTGAAGGCAGAATTGCTAGCAATTAGCATGCTAAATTCTCTATCACAGATTAATCCTTTCCTTCCCCAATGGACAGAATTCACTTTTGTAAAGAGGCATCCTAGGGAGGATAAGCAAGAGCACCTCTGAGGATTACATTCCCCTTTAGATCTGTTCTCCTAGACCTTGCCCATAGATAAAGAGCAGATTATTCAAATGGGGGAATGGCTTTAAACTAAAGGGGGGTAGACTGAGACTAGATATAAGGAAGAAATTTTTTACGCTGAGGGTGGTGAAGCACTGGCCCAGGTTTCCCAGAGAGGTGGTGGAT
This sequence comes from Pygoscelis adeliae, assembly GCF_000699105.1. NCBI lineage: Eukaryota > Metazoa > Chordata > Aves > Sphenisciformes > Spheniscidae > Pygoscelis > Pygoscelis adeliae. Next base: position 93,328 of record NW_008824762.1, on the reverse strand, counting down.
GCCCCATCCCTGGAAACATTCAAGGTCAGGTTGGACGGGGCTCTGAGCAACCTGATTTAGTTGAAGATGTCCCTGGCCACAGCAGGGGGGTTGTATTAGATGACCTTTAGAGGTCCAGCATTGATGATCCCATGATGCTGCAGTGGTGCTATGTTGTTTCTTGTCACATGAAGAATTAGAAGAATTAAACAGGCTCAGACTCCAGCATACCACCTAAAAGGTACACACTGTTTATTTATTTTAAGTAAACTTCAACCATCTTTCAGTAGGGCTAAATAAAATAAATATGCTGGTTCAAATGACATATGCTTGTTTAAACCTGGAGTAACTTTTATTTCTTTGGCAAGATAAATCTGCTGATTACCTGGCTAGAAGTAGAAATTACTGACACAACTTGGAGTGCCACATTTCAGTGCACTTTAGTATAATCCAGAAACTGTTATTATTCTTCCCTGCAGCTGCTCTGTGCACTTTTGATTGAAGGCAGAATTGCTAGCAATTAGCATGCTAAATTCTCTATCACAGATTAATCCTTTCCTTCCCCAATGGACAGAATTCACTTTTGTAAAGAGGCATCCTAGGGAGGATAAGCAAGAGCACCTCTGAGGATTACATTCCCCTTTAGATCTGTTCTCCTAGACCTTGCCCATAGATAAAGAGCAGATTATTCAAATGGGGGAATGGCTTTAAACTAAAGGGGGGTAGACTGAGACTAGATATAAGGAAGAAATTTTTTACGCTGAGGGTGGTGAAGCACTGGCCCAGGTTTCCCAGAGAGGTGGTGGATGCCCCATCCCTGGAAACATTCCAGGTCAGGTTGGACGGGGCTCTGAGCAACCTGATCTAGTTGAAGATGTCCCTGGCCACGGCAGGGGGGTTGTACTAGATGACCTTTAGAGGTCCCTTCCAACCCAAACTATTCTATGAAATGATTTATCCAATCCAACAGATTGCAGAGTTCATAGAGCTGACCAGAAGAAACAATGTCATTTTACTGTGGCCATTTTCATTTCAAAATTGTCACCTTGCTTCTGCTGTCTTTCTGAAAAACCTCTGATCAAGTTTTTCAGAACCTTTTACCAACAGTCAGACAAGGAAAAACAAGGTGCTCCTGCTTGTGGCAGACATTTAAAAGCAGCAGATATGGGCCACTCACCCTAGTTTTGAGCCATGCAAGATTCAGTGACACTATATAACAGGGCTTGTTTATTCCACCTTTTTTTTTTAAAGCACGGACATACAGATATCTACATGCTTGCACACCAACACATGCACACCCATCCATCCACCCACCATCCTTTGTCAAAAATATTAAGGCTGCCAAGCAGATACTTAAAAACCTAGGAAATGTCGGCATTCAGTGCCATAGAGACTATGCGGACTCTTCCCTTCCTTTCTATTACATGGTCATTTATTATTTCTGCAGGACCCTGGTTTCAATCAGCAGTGGAGAATATTCCTAGAAAGTCTACTGTTAAATGCAGTTCCCCAGTAAAGCAGGTGTTGCCTCTAACACCTTCATCCTTGCAGAACTTGGGGGGTCAGCAGTAAATGAACAAGAGGAGAGGAAGTCAGAAAAAATAACAGTTTCATTCATAAGGCCTGGGAGAATACACTTTAATCCCACCTGCACCTTAGAGACAGAAGGAACTACCAATTATGAGATACCAGTTTTATGGAGACAAACCATACGTAAAAAACCATGAAGAGTTTTGTTCTAAAATACTGTTTACATTTAATCAAAAAATGCTAGTTCATGGGAAGAGTTTCTACAGTCTAGTATGAGAAAAAGTCAGAATAACTGATATTTTAGGGCTTTCAAACACAATTTGGGAATTTTGGACTCAAATCCTTATTGACCCTTATTCTCACCTGGAATGTGAGCATTAAATGGAAATAGAAGGACCATCTGGAACCCTGTTTTGAATTGTGCCTTAATAGATAGAGAGCTGGCTCACTTCATTTAGTGCTGGTGCCTCCATCCCCTTGCTTTAAACACTAATCCTGTTATTAAGAGATTCGTCTGGCAAGAGACACTAGCTCAGTGACCCCAGTGTCAAGACACTTCTGCCTCCCAGGCAACTACTTACACTACTGTGTCATAAGTTATTTGAGTGAGGCCACCTTGTGGAAAGGGTACAATTGCAGGAAAATCATGCACATGGAAAAGCCAAGAAGGAGCAAGCATGGCTCTCTCCTCATCAGCAAAAGGTTCAGGCCCCAGCTGCCAGGAGTATGCCTGTATACCACCCAGTAATTTTTAAATGCAGAGCAAGTATCCATTCCTGGGAATAGAGAAGGTACGTTTATTTTGATAGCTACCTCTCACTGTCACCAGGGTTGGTCTTTCTGATTCACAGCAACAGTTTTAAATGCGTGTCTCTACCGTCTCAAAGATAGTGGTTTAGTGCCTTAATGACATGGCTAGGGAGGCAACATCTCTCTGGCACAAAGGCATGTTCTTGCTCTCCCTTGTTTTTTTTTTTCTTTAAACAGGTTGAAGTCTTGTTTTCAGCCTATGCTAGGTGAGGAGAAATAAAAATCTATTTAAAATACTGTGATCTGATTTGCTTCACCAGGTAGTATATGCAACCGAAGTAAACTGAAATTTTTCTTCAAATGCATATACAGTGCTGAAAGACAGTTTTATTTGCCTTGAACTAAGCTTCCAAATTAATGTATGCTTTGTCTTTGTGACACAATTCACTGTCTGAAAAATCATAATAACCCATCATCCCTTTTTTGATGGTGTGAAAATAAACAAATATTTGTGAAATAAATTTATTTGTGAAGTGTACTTCAGAATTTCCCATCAAGAAATTAATAATTATGTTTTTGGAGCTAGGTTTGAAGAGTATACAGTGAATAAAACTTAAGGCCGCATATTGAGGAGAAAACAAAACATTGAATAGTTGCTCATTAATTAAAAACTGTCTGGTTTCTATGCTGAAAGGAGTGGAGGATGCTGTGCAAAAATAGTTTGTGATCACGTAATTAAAGCCCTTCCTACTGTGTGTGTATTAGGGGGTCTAATTAAGTTTGTAATGATATTTTCTATCCTTCAGGTTTCTAACTTCACAGCTCAATAATGTTCTTTCAACATTTCTTCTTCTTCATTTGTAATAGCTCTCTACAATGCCTCAACAAAACATTTATACATTAAGATGTTATATATAAATGCATCTGCTTTTGATCTTTTTTTTTTAAAGACTTTCTCAGTCTTTATACCACAGACATAAAATGAAATATGTAGCACTTTCATGCCTACCAGGATATTCAATACCTCATTTTTTTCCCCAGACACTTTGAGCCCTTAGAATATGCAGTGGGATCTCCATGTTTAGCTTCACTCCAGCTTTGGAGTTAACAGCTAAAGAGTTCTCAGTTACCGAAGAAACAAAGCTGATGACATCTGTACCACAGATCTACAGATAGGTGGGATTACCATAGAAAACAGTAATTTCCCAGACTTTTATAAAACCCTCTCTTCTCTACAGAACACACTGTTTTTCCTGTGAGCCTGGGCAAGCTGGGTAAGAATAGGGAAATATTCAAACCCTCTTTGCTTCTTTCCTCCCTCTTTTACAGAACCAGACAGTTTAAAGCAAAGAGCATAAAATTAAATGTAAAGTGTGCAGATGTGGGAATCCTCTAGTGTGTGAAACACTCCTGCCCCAGCTCTGCTTCTTTATCCTAATAAAGAGTGAAGTTTTTCTTACTAAGACTTGAAAAGCATTCAGTCATACCCAGTTATACCCTAAGAAACATGAGGATACACACGTCAAAACAGAGGTGTCACAGATGTGCTGATGAACACCATCTTTTACTACTGTACTTAAAATCTTCCTTCTTCCCATGAGCTCTGCTTTCCTCCAAACACTCTGACAGGGAACAGGTACCGGCAGCCAACGGGCCCAGACACTCTGCCTTTTCCTCTGCCTCATTCGGAGGTGCTGAGGATGCCCGGGGCTGAACTGCCCAGACGTGCGCTCAGTGCTACTGGAGAAATAGAGAGTATTATAACTAAAATCCACACCTCTTCTCCATAACCTCCATCCCTCCCCTAGGATTAATAGAACCAACAGCCACAGCATAAAGTACAGGTTACGTAGACATTAAAAAAAGCAAGGCTTATAAATTACCTCTTCTCCGCAGTGGACGGTTTAAGCCACCACATCTTCTTATCACTAAGATTTTTCTCCATCTAATTCTATTTGCTGTTCCTCAGTGAATATCAACAATAACTCATTTAGTTTTAATGACATTAAAAGTAGAGCCTGTCCTTGAGATAGCATCTAATTTTTCTTTATGAAAGCCGACATAAATTCTATGTATGAGGCCTCTGACAACCTGGTAATAGAGGTGTTGTTAAAGTGAGCTAAAAATACAAACCAAGGAAAAAAAAAAGTATCTTTCAGAGGAATCATTAGAGAAATTGATGAGGTCTGTTTGCTTTCCTTGCAATCTCTGAGGATATGTTATGTATATAAAGCATGGAGCTAACACTAAGTCTGTCACACAAAGATACTAGCTGAACAGATCTTGACCTTTCCTTCCATCTATGCAATAAAGATAAAGGTTATTACAGGAGTTCTGTGAGAGCCCCTTGTTTTAGTTATCTCACACTTCATATGAGAGTTAGTAAGCTTGCAGCTATTTTTTCCCCTCTAGGCATCCCCCATGCAGGAAGGGGAAAAAAAAAAAAAAATCTGGCCTTTAAGTCCTAGATCAAAATGCATATAATTAAAGGAACCAGACCAGTGTTGCCCAGGCAACTAGTTCTGTTATTTCCTAACTTTCCGCTTGAATTTGTAGCCTTGCTGCTTATATTTGTACATAGTTGTGTATCTGAATGTAATTATTAATAGATTCGTGAGTTTGCAACATGCACAGCGGAGTGTTCCCTGTTGTGGTGAGTGAATTTATCACTCATTAATAACAAAATTAACGGTACAGTCCTGAACTATACATAGGGTCTGAATAGAAACAACACTGAAATCTATAGGGAGCTTTTTACACATGTAATACAGAATGTCACACTGTTTCACTGATCTAATGATATCAAACTGCTTTCACACTCTCAGGAGATTTTCTTACGGGATTTGAGACCTCTCTGCAATATGGCAGAGAATGGGGTGAAGGAACAGAATTGCAATGATAAACTGAGATATGGAGAACAGGAGCTGAAAACAGAGAAGGCCCATCGTAATAACTGAACTGCAGAACTGCTTAATGCACTATGGTGCCAACACCAGAAATTTGCCCACTGTCATTTCAATAGGGGAAATGCCAGTCTACACTTTCTCTGAAGAAGATGCCCCGGTCCTGGGCAAGGACATACCTCAAGTTGATTAAATATGAACATAAAATTTCCATCCGTATGTCAAGAAATGCAAATCTCCAAATGCTTCGTAATGGAAAAAATTCTGCTGAGTGGAGAGTTTTGTGGGAGAGAGAAAACACCAAAGTTGCACATTTCTCAGGAGTAGCTACAGGAAGAGAAAGTATAAAAGAGAGGCACACCCAGGCTGTGCTTAGGCAGACCACCTGATATAATATTTTAGTTTCTTCTGATACCACATGCATTGCTAACACACTGATTTTGCTCTGCACTTTTATGTGTTTCAATTACACATGTATCTCAGAAATACAAGATTACCATTACAGTTTGTCCCGTGTAGCTTTAACTGAAGGTAGTAACAGGAAGAGAACTCAGCATTCAGAAGACCATTTTCTTGCATCTTCTTCTTGTTCTGTCATCTCTAACTGCTCTCCTCAGGAAAAAAAAAAATACATTTGTGGAATTTTTTTTAATATATTTTATCAACAATATTAACTGCATTCTTATTTTTACTGTCTGTGGGAAAAAACAAATCATCCTATTTACATAAAATGCTGATGAGTTAGAGTTTGTTCCTGGAGCAAATCAAAATCTTACAGTATGTCAATGGTGTATTTCACCATCGTAAATGTTACGCGTGACTTTATAGTCTGCCACACACACGTCAGCCCACTATAAGGAAAGGGCATTTTTGAAGTTACCAGTCACGACTGGTAATAGACTCTTTTTACATAAATCCCTACTGGGGTCTGAAAATGCAAATACGGAAGCTCTATCTGAACTGCGGAACAAATGAGCCTGAGAGGCAGCCCCCCTGTTCTGGCCCTCCATTTGTGCCCAACTGGGGGGACTTTTTGGAAGTTACCATGTGCCCCTCCAGGCCAACGCACCCAGGTTTTCAGGGGCAATAAGCATGCCACAAAAGATGGTGGGGAGAAGGATGACGTGGCTCAATCTGATATTTGGGCTAGACAAGGTCAGGGTGCATGGGTGGGTGTGCTTTACAGTTTCTCCAAAGTCCTGCATTTAGGGTGGCTGGGGAACCTTGGGAAATCTTTTAGTTCATGTCCCTCTCAAAAAAGAATCAAATACATCAGTTTCTTTCATCATAAAGGTCTAATCTATTTTTAACAACACTGATGGGAGTTTGCCTTTGCTTCCTGAACAAAAAGCCAAGAGAAAACAGAATTAGGCTTCGTGCATCCATCCAGCTAAACTGTGATTAGACATGGAGTGGTACCTGACGAGTAAAATACTCCATCAAGAAACATTGAGTTGTGTTCTTGTGTTTGACTTTAGCTTTCTGTAAGTCTTCAGGTAAGTCTTTTTTCTGTTTGTGCTCCAGTTTCTCCAAGTTTGGTTCTTGCCTATCCGTTACTGGGTAGCAACGGTAACAAAGTACAAAGTTTTACAGTAACAACTCTTACACATCTGTTTAAAACAAAAGTATTTGTGTTGCTGCAAACAATTGCTCATAGTGTAGATGGAAAGTCAGTATGCCTGGAAACAGAACACAATACTTCTGGAAAAGATAATGGTACACTGTAAAAAATGAAAGTAAAGTGCATATCAAAGAGAGAGTAGCTAATTATCTCGAATAAAGATTTGGTGCCCCACCAAGTTATCATTGTAACATGTGACTTTCATGAATGTAATCTGGAGAAAGTGGGTAGAAAAGACTGTAGAAACAAATTTCTAATGGTGGGTGAAAGAACTGTTCTGCCAAGAGCCAGTAGTTTTCTCTGAGTCTGCAAACACCAGCATTTTAATAGCCCAGATGAGTAGTAAACTTTGGCAGGTTTGGGGAGGTGGGATTGAATTAATGTTAACTCCTTTCTGAATGGATTTGTTTACCCTCTGTTTTGTGATGGGCACTAAAAGGTCAGATCCAGCCCTGATCCCAAGCATCATTACATGTTTCTTAATGCTTCCAGGCCACTCTGGATCATGAAAACCGAGACAAACATTACAGCTAATGTGCATGTTACTTCTGACGGTATCAGAATGCCTCAGAAAGAGGAAACATCCCTCTTGGACACCTGGCAAGAATGCGTTATAAATCAAGACTTACATGAATCTGGGCTAAAATTCAAGCAAACTTTATGAAGTCATGCAGCAGTAATCACTTACACAGAAGAATATTAATTTGGAAGTTAGTGATTAGCCAGCGGTGATGCAGGGAAGTTGAAGGTCATGATTTTGCCCAGAAAGCAAAAAAAAAAAATTAAAATAAAAAAAATTAAAAAGCCTCTCTCTCTTTAGGAAAATCCAGGACATGTCAAAACTTTGACAAAAAATATAAAGGATCACAAATAAAAGATAAGAAAAGACAGAGAGATTTTTGTACTACTGGTAAAGCTTGTAATGTTTATTTTCTAAAGTGACTAACAAGGAATTATTTGGAATTATGGAATCATAATTTACTAATAGTGCTGCAGGGCTACATGTTGAAAATTGATGATAAGGTATATTCATAAATACAGTAATGAATTTAAGAGGCAGCACGTAACTTAGGATCCTCCCGATTAGGTAGCTCTAACAATTTGTCAGCTCAACAAACCTTTTTCTTCTCCTTTTAATTTTAAATTAAAAAAAGAAAAGAGAGAAAAAAACTCATCTGAAAAGTTTGCAGCCCAATAACATAAATCTTACTAAACAACCATATTATCCATTTTTTAAAAATTAAATAAAGCTTTTCCCTCTGATCAAAAGAGGAAATAGAGTAAAAGTTAATACCAATACACAATAGACTTTTAAAGATCTTATAAGCATCCACACACACAATAGGATCCTTTGGGGCCCTGTTTCATCAGCCAACACTGCATTGTCCAGAGTACAACTCCCTTCTTCCTCCACGTTCTACATCTTTGGCTCTGCTTTCGGCACTTTGGCCAGGACACTTGTCAGGACCTTCCTGAAGGAAATTCAAGGTATGTCTCACTCCTGTACAGATGTTTTCAATGATGAGAGCAGCTTAAAAATTGGACAACGCTGGCGTTAGTTCATAATAGTGATGAAGTCACCAGGGGTCAGAACTGATATTGGAGCAACAAAAAACCAAGCCATTACCAAAGCTTGAAGAAAGTAAATTCAGACTAAACTACGTCACATTAGCACATGAATAGCATTATTCTGTATGTACTTCCAAAGAGTTCTCTAAAGTTCTGCTCGCTGTGTAGAAGGTCCACAAAAGCCTCAAACATTACTAGAAAATTACAGCGCACAAGGACTAACGAAGCCTGGAAACGATCCTTGAGATCACAGGATGAATCCCAAGGTCCAGTATAACAGACACAAATAAAAGCTTTACTTACAGCTTTCTTTTTGACAGCAGTAGTGGACCAGAATTTTCAGTTGTATCCTAAAGTCAAAGGAAAATGAAAAAACTCCTCTCTAGATATGTGACTATGTCCTCTAGCAAAATTAGGATACAGTGACTTTCAGAGAACCAAGCTTGATGAAATTGAGATTTTTTTTTTCTTGGTTTTTACTCCCGAAAGCTGGAGTTCATGCTGTTTCTTACAGAACAGGCACCAAAGTATTCCCTTTGCTACTTATCAGAGTAAGTAGCAAAGTATATTTTCTGTCTGCATTACATTAATGTTTAGTAGCTAAGTGGCAACAAAACCTGTGCTATAAAAGTTAATAAAAACACTACAACAAATAGTATGTATGGAAATTACATCCAGCAAAATATTGCAAGAAAGACTAAATAATAGAAGCAGCAAAGCTACACTGAAGGGCATAAAAAAAAAAAAAAGAAATGAAAGGTGAAAGAAAGAGGAAGGGGTTCTATAGAAGAAGCTCTGCCAAACAGTCTCTATAAGCGGGGAAGATTACTCATTGGTCTAAATAAACACTGAAATGTGCTGATCTCCATGTGAAGCAAACACCTTCATTGGCATAACCTCCACTGTGCCCCCCAATACCATTTATTTTAACACTTGCAATTTTTCTAGCTTTCATTTTCATGTAAAGTTTAGCTTTTTACTGAATGAGCAGCCCCAGGAGTATGGTGCCTTGCCTCACAATACTCTGCTCATCCCTCTTAAAAAAGAAAAAACAATTTTAAAAAAATCAATATATTAGAAATATAGTTTTAACAGATTTGTTACCTTCCCGTTCCACCTGCTATCTCACTCATATGCAAGTTGAGGGGATTTTCTGTTAGCTCAGGTGTTTTGCTCAGTGTCACTGACCATCTCACACCTCAGTATGCCACAGAGGCCCAAGATCAGTGGCTGCAGCAGATTTTTAAAGGAAAGGTCATGTGTACAACACTGAATTAGGCCCGAAATGCACACTGATTAAGCAGCCTTTGCTCCTCTCTTGCTCCTGAATGTCAGACCTGCTAATTAGTACACTCAAGCAACTAAGCTCCCACCCCTAACATGCTGTTTTCTGCCTCTTTCGGGGAAGTGCAAGGGAATGAGTAGTCACATGAGTGGCAGCTCATATTTGAGACAAAAACAAACAAGCAAACAAAAGAAATGTTTTTGTTCCCTTATACATACTTTTAAAATGCTCTGATCTACCACCCAGAAGGGAGGTGCTGCTGGAACCCAGCAGAGGAAAAGGCCAATCAACAGTTCAGGATGGTCTGAGTGCAAAAGCAACTTGCACAAAGTAAGTTTGAAGTTTTGCAGTGAGCTAAGGAAACTAAGACGCTGAAGGACACAGTTGCAGCTCCCACAGTGAGGAGACTGACAGAGGAAACCATTTATGCCGCTTAGTAAAACGTAGATGCATTTGCTCAGACAAGTGACTGAGTGGGTTTAACGAGCAGGATGTCATTTTGATTTGAATACATAATTAAAGGGGATCAAGAAAGGGCTCAGGTTTAGAAGTGGCCTTGAATATCCGCAGCCTAATTAAGATTGATTTTGCCAATCACTGCTCAGAACATGAGTCTTCTGTTTGCACTTGGTTTCCAGTAAAACAGGTCAGCTGCCTAGACATCAGCATAGCTTCTACAGGCATTACCCACGTAGAAAATATGGTGGGTTCAAACCTGGCCTACGATGGTTATATACAAATCCTATGGGTTGCTATCTTTTAGCTTTAGATTACTCATGACAAGTGCAATCAATAAGGCTTGTTAGCCTGAGGCTCAGAAGGGCTGTAGCTATTTTTTTCGTCTTAGCCTGTATGCATAATATTATAGGGTGGTGAGGAGGCACAGATGAAGCGGTTTGTTATTTATGACAATATCAATCAATGCACTTTATTACTAAATGAATTAAGTATCACTGCAATAACTGGCTTTTCTGCTGCAACTTTGGTTTTTAAAAATTGCACAGAAGAGTAATATTGATCTGCCTAAGTCTACTGCCATTTTATTATAATTCTTTCGCAATAGAACAGAGTGCCTTCTACCACTGCCCCAAAATTTATGTAACCATAAAACCAGATTCATCTAGAGACTCACAAAAGGACTTGAGCAGATTTCAGCCTTTGAAGTTCAAAACTGTGATTCTAAACTGCTCAGCAAAGCATCTGGTTGACCCAGGAGATTCCTAAGCTCTTTGACCATTTGACATGAAGGTTCCCCAATTTCCTACAGCTCTGTTTCTCTGGATGCCCACACCTACAAGTCTATGCAGTCAGCTATTTTGCTGACTAGTGTTGGACCTACTGGAGGTGGACCTACTAAACATTCAGTGTTCTCCAATGCTAGCAGTGCCCTTGGTGTTGTTACAAACAGAAGTGGCCAGAAGAAAAGAATGTGACATAACAAGAAACAGGTACCTTGGGAATGAAACACCTGTGCTCATTTGGAAGTGAAGGACCTGGGTTCAGCTCTGCATCTCATCTGAAGGAAGCCTCGCTATGGAGCCATCATTTCTCCCATTGTTTGCCACTACTAAAAAAACCATTTTATTCTGGCTCACTGGGCCAGAAGATCAGAAAACAACAGGGAACCCAAATGCAGCTCTGGGCCAAAGCCACTCACCTTATCATGGGAAAACTTGAGGAGATTAGGCATTTGGTGTTGATCAGGTATGCTTTCATCCCTGAAGGAGGTCCAAGGCATACTAAGACCTAGAAGAATGGCCCAAGGTAGCAGGAAGTCTATGACTGCACAGAGGTGAAAAATCTGTGTGATTTGAGCAATACGAATGCTGGGATTTCAGCCTTCAGCCAGCTATAAAGAACGTGGGAAAACTTCAGCTTATTTGCCAAATCTGAATTACAGTGAACCCATTTGTATAACCATGTGCTTGAAAGCTAGCAGGTGTAATTGGGCCAGGAAGGTAGTGATAAACATATGATAAAGAAACATGTCTAATCAGGGGATTTAAGACAAATTGATAAACGACAGGCCACAGCTCACTGTCTAGGGCTTCTAGACGTCTAGGACTGACTGCACTGCTACTTCATCTGCGGCATTGTGATGTTTTGTTTATCACTGTGCCTGCTGCTGCCCAAAGAAACCCTCTGGGACCATTTGATGCTGCATTATTTTGTGCCTGAATGCATAAGGGTCCCTAGAAGGCAGCAAGAGGGTTCTAGCTGCTTTGTAATGTTACAGAAAACAGCAGCAAAATCGGTGTACAACTTAATGTGCAATTGTGTGGTAATATCCAAGAATTTGGCTATATACCTGTACATCCACCGGTTACCATTTAGCATGCCTCTTTCTTTTCACACCTTAAAGCCAATGACATTTTCAGTTTTGGTAGGGTCTTTTTGGAAAAGGTGGAGGGGTTGGAACAAATATTTTCTGGCAGCTACAAAGCTATCAAAAATGCAGTCTAGAATAAAATGGCTTTATAATTAACAAGGGCTTTGGAGGCCATGAAATCAGCAAGAATTTCCTTGAATGACAATATTGGGATGGGGACCACCAGGGAAAGGCTTTGGTGGGCATGGAACCAAACATGAAATATGGAGCCCCCAAGTTCAGTCTAATTTGATCACTGAACATCCAGCTTTTATGCAGATAAAATGCAGAAAAAGGGTGCTCCGAAGTGTGAATAGGCCTATTTTTAGATACCCACTGAAAGCATCTCCAAAGAGGAAATGTAGGTGTCTTCTGTGTGAGGGTTTGTTCTGTTGGTTTTTGTTTGTTGCTTTTTTTAAACCTGGAGAAATAACAACCATTGCAATTGATAATAAGGATTTTGTTACTGTAGAACCAACTTTGATTTGGTATATGCAGCTAGAGGAAATTTGATTCCTTCCACTTCCCTTTTACAACCAACTGTATGAAATAAGAGTCTGGACTAAGTCCAAGGGACTAAACCAATTATGATAAATAGCTGAATTTGTGAATACGTAGAATCAACTGACCCTCGCATAATTACTTATACTCCTGAGGCTATGGTAAAAACGTGGCAGCAGAATCATCGTTATTTTCATCACAGTAATTATAAATCATTATCATTGCATTCTTGCAGATATGGCTGGATGAATGCCACATGAAACTCTGCCTTCCCTCTGTGTCTCAGATTTGCTTCTCCACTGTCCTATGAATTTATTTTTTTTTACACACGCACACACACACCCCTGCTCTGCAAGTTTGCCAATAACTCTTCAAACCTGCCTTAAATATCTGTGAATCTTTAATTTCATAAGATTATTCCTTGCAGATCACCATTGCTGTTAACCTTTATAATGATGTATGCATTACCACATGCACATATTTCTCAGGCTGAAATAGCACACATATTTTACAAGGTTATAACCAAATAATGTCCATGGTTTATAAACATAGGTACCATTATAAGCCTTCAAATACTAAGGCTAAGCACTAAAAGCTGACCTCCAGCTTAGTAGAGGGAAAAGAAGAAACAAAGTTAGGTGAAGGATAGTGAGAAGTCAAGGCCTTATTTCATGGCAATGTGCTGCTGCAGTTTGTTTTAAAAATCAGACTGCAGATATGCATTTGCTTCTAATGACTCTGGCCAGCCACAAAATGTAGGTAAGAAGAAAGCCCCTCAAGATGAACAAATAGGCAGAGAAACACTTTTCCAGGAAAAAAAAAGGAAAACAAACTTCACAGCAAATGAGAAAACTAAGTAAATAACTTTCAAATTCAGCAAGTATATAATTGTACAGCCCCTGCTCTACAATAGGTTATGTTCAGTACCTAATTACAGGTGTGGGATGAAATCCTGACACCACTGGAAATTTTATTATAAAGTTATTTGGAATCAACATTTCAGATTTCCTCATTTCTAAATTGTTATGCTTCATGGCTCATTCTGCAAATGTAAATGCATGTTAAGTGCCCATATGTTTGCCAGATCACAGGCTAAAATCCTCATTCAGATGAGTAGTTACTTGTACCTGAATAACCTCACAGGTTTCAGAAAGCATTGTTCAACGTCAGTTACTACTTGCTTTAAGTGGAGGTAACAAAAAGTGGTCCCACTAAAAAGGAGATATTGAGAACTTCCAAAACCTCAATAACTGTCTTTAGATCCTTTTCCACTTGATAACTTCCACAAAGAAATTAAACATCCCTCTGAACTCTATAGGAAAGTAAAGGCTATCTAGTTTTTAACCTTTGTTATGCTCTTCACTCTAATATATACTCAAGTTGGAGAAGCAACCAAAACAAAAGCAGTCTAATGTCTAATGTGTCTAATGTGGCCCAGTCTAATGGGATAGATGAATTGTTAAGGGGAAAAGTAAAATGAGAGAAAGAAGAAAAAAAAAAGGTGGGGGAAACAGCCTGAGTAGGAGAAGTTGTGAAGATGCCTTTTGCATTCCTGGAGTCCACAAAAGTCCCTCTTCCTCCA
>NW_008824762.1:53804-78693 GCF_000699105.1 Pygoscelis adeliae | reverse complement strand
TTTTCCTGCAGTACACAAAAGTCCCTCCTCCTACAAGGAAATTCAGCATCACACCCAGTAGCTACTAGACATGACCTCCATGGCCATTAGTTTTCAAAGAATCAGTTTCTCGAAGGGTGACTATCTTTCCCTTTCTTTGTGCATATTTTTATGAGTCCCACAGGTTCTGCAGATAGCAGGATGGGGGATCACAACCGAATGCTTTCTCGTTACTATAGTACCTAATCTTGAGATTTACTGCCAACAAGAAGCTGCTACCTGTAAACGTGTCAATCATGAACTACGTGACTGCTATACAAATCACAACTACTTGAAATTTTCAAAATCATTCTACAGGGATAGCTTTTGCTTTGGCTGGCTGAACTTTGTTATGGTTTGTTGGGTATAATTTGTTAATACAGTGTGCTCCCTACAGAAGTCAGCTGCACACTTCAACTGTCTGCACTGATGTAAAGGACTGAGCAACTCAGGAAAGGATCTAACTCTGCTTAGGCATTACAAAACTGCTCTAAACACCAAAACCAAGAAAGATTTGATTTTCCTTCCAGAGAAAACAAAACCAAGAAAGGGCTACGTATTTCAGTGCACTAGCTCCAAATCTTCTTCAGCAGAAATCATTTATGGTTTTGTTTGCGTGCTCGTGATCTTGTAACAAGAAACAAGGTGAAATTAGAAAGTTTAAAGAGATTAGAGAGTGCTTATAAAGGACCACATATTGGATGCACATAAAAGCCTGAATATATGCATCTGGGACACAAATTAAAAGCAAGGAAAACTACCTATTGTAAAGACATGTATGAACACAGTGACAGGTGCTTGAACATACAACGATTCCATTGCGAAACGACTTAGAAGTCATGAGGTGGAAATTTTTCCTAAATTTCTAAAGAATAGTTTTTTTTCCAGAGACTGCTTTATGGGAAAAATACTGAAGTGTGCCCTCTTCCTTGGAGAGAAAATCTTTTCCCTGAAGCACCAGCTGATGCAAGAAGGCAATATCTGAAAGATATCCTTCAAAGAGGATGAATCTTGGTATCTGCTCTCCTGACTAAATTCTATCTGTATTTATTTACTGAGTAATAGACCACAGAAGGCTTTTCAGGAGACATTTTTTTGATATTTTTTCTTTCCTTCTCCTATTTAATTTTTTAAACTGAAGTCCACACAAGAAAGCATGAAGAAGCATCTGCTGAGCATATGCAACTTGCAAGTATTACCATTAATGGATACTGCTAATGGAAAGATTTTATTTGCCAGGCATACATATATTATGACTGGCATACAAATGCTCTTGGTCTGAAGGACTTGACAAGGAGAGCTGAGTAACTGTGGACCAGCTCTGTAGTGCAGCGTGAACATCTGTGCCCAGAGACTACCAGGAAAACAAAGGTTTGGGTCTCACATGGAGGATGTAGGACACACTTTAGATGTTTAGAAAATCTCCCAATGACAGTAAAGTGTAAAATAAAATTAGAAAACCTGGATCCAGAACTCAGACTGCAGTTTTCTTTTGATATTACTATAAAACTCCTGCCTCACAATCTCAAGGATCTCAATTCTCCCCCAACATCACCCAAAGAAAAGATCTGAGAGCATCAGCCAAAATCAGCTATCATCCCAGTACCATCAGAAAGGACCTGCACCTCTTGGATTTGTGGGGATTTATTGAAAGAGGTTATACAGAATTGCTAGGCATTGCCAGAATTGCTTTAGTCTTCAAAACAGTTCCCAAGTGAAAGGTGTAAAGTTCTTTTGAATCAGCTTTCTTAAATTAACTGGCACAAGTTTGGATGCTTTCTTGACATTCTATCAAGACAGACCCTCCCGAGGCAACCATGACACATATTTTAAACTGATAGGTCTAATTTCCAAATGGAAGCTATTGTAAATGAAATCATTATTTTTGAGAACTGAACCTAAATATGAAATACCCAAGACAGCCAGTCTCTCCACACAGATTCTCCAAAGTCTACCAAACGTCATCTCAGGAAAGCAAGAATCTTCTCCAGGGAAGATTTGTCCATTCTTATCACTGATGTGGAGTCTGCATATTTAAAATAAAAATAAGTGACTCACATTAAGTGTTCCCTGAATACAACAGCTTGACTACTTTTTATTTGAGCCAAATCTCATCTCTCCTCCAGGCTGTAAAGGTGTATATATGGAACCTTTTATCATGTTTCCAGGACTGCATTTCTACCCCCAGCTCATGCATACTTATTCCCTGAAACATGAAAGTTCTTCAAGTAACACTACTTCAAGGTTTACTCTCTGTCTTGGTTTGCTCACACTTGATCTTTGATTACTAACTCCACAAACATAAGCTGAATCCTGCAGAACAAGTGTATGTGACTCCCCAAAAGTGTCAGACGTATATTAAAAAGTTTCACAGTTAAGTTAAATTTCAAAGGAACATGGACAGGCTTATTTATTCTGCAGATACCAATTTTTGTTCTTACTTTTTTTGTACCTCAAGGGATCTTCTAAGGATTTCTATCATTCCCCATTCCCCTGACAAACAGCTTTGAGAATTAAAAGTACAATTGGTATAATGACCTTCAAGATTAATGATTACATAAGCATCTTTAAAATTCTCATGCAATAAAACTTGGAAGCCACTGAAAAAACATAAAATATACACCACACATTTGGAAAGGCAATGTATTAAAAGAGGTCCTCCATACTAAGAATAATACTTATATTCATTTTTAAAATATCAGTAATCTCACTAATTATTCTTTCTGTCTTAATTAGGCAACATATCTAATAAAACATGTTAAATATTTATATTTTTTCTATATTAAGCATTAGAGAAACACTATTTCCAGACTTGGAATATTCCAGTACAGGCACTGGCAGTAAAAAAAAAAAAAAAACAACCAAAAAAAACCCCAACAAAAAACCTGATATAACTTCTTAATGAGAATGAAAACAAATAATTTGAAAGATCTTTCCACAAGGTAAAAAAACCCTCTTTTTTTCAGCCTCTGAGAAATAAGTCCATATTATGCTGAACTTACTGGGGGGTTGGGAGGGAGGGAAATCTACAAAGAGTGTATCTCCAACACTGTAAAGATGATGTCACTACAGAATTTCTGGGTTAGCACAAAGGCAAGAAAATATTACTTATCAGACAATTCTAATTGGGTGGCTGTATTATTTTAATTTTTTTTTTTTTTAGTATATAACAAGGTCACCTCAGTTAAGTAGAAACATCAGTTTGTACTTTATACATCAGTTCAGTAGAAAAAATGAAAAAGTAATTGGTCCCTGTGTTCATCCAAGGAAGAATTGTGGGGTAGACTTTTAGCTGGTACATTTCTTTATCCTTATGGTTCTGGGATCCCTGAGGATGAAGGACCCCAGCGACAGCAGTAGGGTCCCAATCAGACCATAAAGGAGAAATGCAGCAGAATACCCACACAATTGAAGAGACTTACAGAACATGGGAACTTTGACAAATAGCCTAAGAAAGTTAAAGTATTAATACATCGAGGTCCTCCCTCTAAATCATCCAGGCCCTTGCACGATTCCTGATTTTCCATCTTCCTACCCCTGCATTGCCACTCTGCAAAGATCCAACTTTAATGTTGAAGAAAAGTTTCCGTGAACACAACCTTTTTTCAGAAAGTATCTCAGAAGTGGTTTGTAGGGGCCTCTTTGGAGCTGGTGGGTGTCTAGTAGTAGGAAACACCAACTTTAGTAACTTGAAGTGGGACACAAACCTGCTGACCAAGGAGACAGGAAGAGGATGAGCAGAAATATTAGATCCTTGGTTTCTGCTGATGCTGACTGAAGATATAATGAAAAAGGTCTTTATTTCTATCTTAGGTATTGAAGCTCTGATTATTATCTATAGTTTTCTACCTCCTTGTCTGTCTCTCTCCTCCTCTGTCTCCTCATCTCCATTTCAGGTATCACAGTAATTCTCTCCTTTCTCTTCTTCTTCTTCTAAGGTACTCACCAGTTTACTAGTATGTCTTATCACTAAACCTGGTGTCTATATGACATCACACTCCTTTGCTTCGCCAATACTCTATCAATGTTTAATATCTTAATAAAATCCCAGTCCTAGAGTGGTTCGCAGTGGTTTATAGCTTGCCTCTTCTTCTTATGTGCCATTTCCACTAGCCTTAAGCAACAGGTTTCGACTCTGTTCATGAGCTGCTTGCTACAGGAATAATACAAAATAGGTACAATCTTATAGCAGTTACTGAAGACCTGAACACTCCAAGTCAAACCAGCAGAGCTGATAACCTAGTTATTTATTTGGATTAGTCTAATCTAAGAGTGAATTAGTAGAAGCGACACACTTTTCAGCAGCAGGACAACTTGTCTTATTTTACAGTACATGATATTACAGTAAGAGTACTTGTTAGCCAGTTCCCCAAAAGAATTGGATGTTAAGACAACTAGAGCCATTCTCAGTTGTTCCAAAACGTGACAAACAACTGCAAAGAAACGCACTAAGACCTGAGCTCTGGAAGCATATCTGGTGCTGCCTAGCAGCGCTAGCACTGCAGACACCCCAGAAGCTCCCATCACCTTACCAGTAACGACCCTGCACAAACAACTCCCAAGGATGTCGAGTGTTTCTCCTTGTGCATTTAGCCATTCATCTGGCTGCTACCAGGATGCTCAGCAGCACACAATACAAATGAGCTCTTTGCGTTAGAAGCATTCAATTTGAACAGGCTTTTTAAGATGATATAAACTCCAGATCTCATTACCAACCCCAGAAACCACTCAATCCTGATTAATATGTCCCAGAAGGACTATGGAAATTAGCACAGGTTTCACTGGGAAATTGTAGAAGAAAAATATTTGCATATTGCATTATGTAAAGGCTCTTTCTTGGTTGAGTATCTATAGCTGTGGAAGCAATTTGAGGAGTCAGGTAACTTGTCTCTGCAGCACTGCAGTCAATCCAACTATTATTGTTCCAGAATGGTTTTCAGCTGTGGGCGGATCAGGTTTAGTGCTTATCCCTGGGACGTTTTTATTTGGCTAATCTTTGTAAATTGTTTGCTGCGAACAAATTAATGATGCATTTTCCTTTAAGCAAAACAGCTTTACTGTTTGTTCTTTGCTCTATGCTGCTTTCTCATTTTAGTCCATTTGCAAATGGTCATTTGCTCACCAGAGGTGAAACTACAAATGGATTAAAGCACTATTTGTTCCATATTTATTTATAATTTGTAAAGGCACCTATTTATAGCTTCACATACCATAGAACACGATTTGCAAACAAGAATAATTAAACTTGGTCTACTGATATAAAGGAGTTGCTGGCTAAAATCCCCCATCTGAGAGGAAATGTCCACTATTTTCCACATTAGTCATCTTAGCATGCTGCCACTAACATTTACTCTCTTAATAGATGCCTGGAAGGGAAAACAGTAGCTTTCTGGCTGTGGTAGACAAATCTGCCAGAGACAGTTGGAAGACACGTATGTTTTAGGGCCAGACTTCACCAACCAGAACCATGCCAAACCAACAGATCTTTCACCTCCAATCCGTTAGGGCTGACACTACAAATTCATACCCTATAGTCCCTATAGGTGGCATGAAGTAGTGGAGAGACAAGATCGTACAGAAGATCTGGGATGTAGGAATGAGAAATCAAGGAACATTTCACAGCCTTCCTATGCTAAATGGTTACAGAACAGGTAAATTTCAGGCAATGTGCAAAGGAATAAGACTGGGAGGTCAGTGGCGATGGCACACACTGCAAATAACCACGTTTCTTGCAGTTTCCTAGGTCAGGGTGAACTGCTGCCAAATACCAAGCACAGAGAATTACTGAAGACATTACTGATGGATATGATGTTAATATCAGCATTAAATTCTCTAGATTCCACCTTAATATCGCTTTACAGTTAACCAATTATAAAAGCACATTGTGGGGTCACAGAATTCATACAAAATTCAGTTAGCTTAAGGCTAACTCGAGTATCTCAACACTAAAGGGTAATTTGCCATCTAAGTATATCCATTTTATTCAGGCATAAATCCATACAGAGTGCACTTAACAAAAACAGATATACTGACACTTTGAATTATCCTCCCAACGGGAGAACTGCCCTGGCGATATCAAGAAAGACAGATTTCCTGAGAACATGCTCAAGAGGCCAGGTTTGCAGCCAGCTCAGTAAGCTAAACCAAAATTAGAAGCAAATGAGTAACATCCAAACAGAATCTCAGAATCAGGCAGTCTTAAATCAGAAGAGTCCTAAAAACAACAAATGGGTAATAGTTGCCTCTTCAAAACCTGTAATAACATAGCTCTTACAGGAAAACCAATGAAAACCTCTGAAAAGCCTTGCTTCCCTGCAGCAAGGCTGAATTAGTTCCTTCATGCCTACTTGAAAGTAGCAATTGGCCTTTTTTTCTTCTTTGCTTCTTAGAGCAAAGGTGATGGAAAAGAAAATAATCCATAGATACTGTTTAACACCTATTTGCCTGGCAATAATTACTGTGCATAGAGGAGATTAAGGATATCTGAATACTAGTACAGCGGGAAGCATTATAACAAGACAAGCAGAAACTCATTCTCTAATCCAAGCAATCAATGTAGGACTTCTCATCGCTACAGGTAGAATTTTGCTCTGGCCTTGCTCGGAGGGCATTAGGACTAGGAGCTAAAAGATGCTTTAGAATAAATTAGCACAACTATAAATCTGACAAGAAGATTAATATTCTAACTATGTTCACGATAATTAACTCACCAAAACAGTTCCACAATCATTATCCAGCTAGAGTGGAAATGGAAAAGTTTACAGCACTCCTGTAGATTTATAAGCCAATTAAGAGTGACCCTCCTCTAGATTTCATTAGAAAAGCCTCTGGTTCAGCAAAAGCTCACACATGCAAGCAGGAGTTTTCCTGAGGAAAGGGGATGCAAGGGATCTTTATCACCTCTATTAAACACTTTTCCTGCTCCCCTGAGAATTACATATTCCTAATGCATCCTCAGTCTCCTGTCAACTCTCCACCCTCACACCTGCAAGAAGTGGGACTGATGCTGTGGCACTTCTCCATGGGGGAAGCTCTGCTCCGTACCTTGCATGACCCAGGTGTCATGGTCCAACACCAGAGATACATTTCCTGTCTTGTGATACAGCTTTGGGCTAGGGCTCACAGTCCCCTTCCACCCGAAGCCATCTTCTCCCTTCCATGTACAGTTGTCAGCAGCTGGGTAAGAAGCTTCAACAGCTAACAGTGAACTCCAAACTTCTGCTTAATATGTGAAGTATCTCCTTGCTATCTCTGCCATTTTTCCCTTTCATTGCCTTTTTGTACAGATTCATTGTTCTAATATAAGAGCCTTCTCTGCCACTGTCAGAGCAGTCTCCCTTTATCTCCAATTCCACAACTTGCTCTTCTCCTTTCAAAACCTTGTCTAAGGAACATCTCTTTTCTCCTTTTGTTGCATACATCTATGCCTGCTCCATCCCTTTCCTTTGTGTCTTCCTGCATAATTGTGTTTTTCAGCTTTGTAGAGTATTTTTCAATATAGATAGCATAAAAATTGCTATCTAAAATGAAATAGCATTGTATCACAGCCCACACTTTTGTCCCAGTAATATACACAATTTGGACTGACTCAAGCTGTGGTGTGTATGCAGGTAAAGTAAATTCTGAATTATTCAACACTTAAAAACACTGAAAAATCATTTACTTGTTACAAGCAATAAGATTTATGTATTATGTCTCCCAATCAATAGCTTGTGTGTCCACACACAGCTGATTTATCCATATTGAAAATATAATTATAAGTCTAGTTTGCTCTGAACCACAGAGTCCTTTTGTAACAAGATTATTTAAATACAAATGGGGTTGGAAAATTGGTTTTAAATGGCTAATCTGTCTTGTCTTCAACTCCAGCTGCAGAATTTACTAACATCATAAACACAGGCTGAGTGAAAATGTAAGAGGTTTTCTGATTCTCCTCGCGATCTGTCTATGCAGTGCTCATTAACGGGGAAGTTGATGGGAGCTGTATGCATGCCGTGAGAGGAGGATAATAAGCCTTGTAATCTCTATAAAGAGAAAGGGACTTTTACTAGTGATATGTCATATATACTGGTTTGCAAACGTCTGTCTTATCAGCAACCCAATGAAGAATTTATGTACCTATGTCTCAGATGCACTAAAGGACATGTATGCCATATAGGTGGACAAAACCTGTACCCAGATGGCTGGAAACAACTCCTCAGGAGTGCCACTTGCAATATGGAGCATCAGACACTTGTGAACACATGATTAGGAAAAGTTTCATCCGGGCAGATTTACTCAGGGAGTATGAAAGGTGCTATTGTCTTCCTGCTATTTCCACCAAATGTGGCCAATGGCCCACGACTTGCAGTGGGGAAAGGCTGTGCCAGTACATGCTCCTCCAAGAGAGCCCTCTGGTACAGACAGCTGGAAATACCCCGTAACTTTGTCTCTGGGTCATGCAGATGGCTCGGAGAAATTGCATTCTAATCTGACTTGTGTTGAGTAGAGATTAAGGATTTCTGCCAGTTTTAGTTTAACAGACATAGTGGAGAAGAAATGTCAAGACCTGTTTTCCTTTGCTGGAATGCAAATAGATTAAAACAAAGTGAAACCTCAAATTTCTACTTGAAATCAAATGCTTGCCTTGAAACCCAGGTATTTCTTACACCCTTCTTTTCAGCAACTCAGTATTCTGTCAAATGGTTCTCCACATAGTTATATTGCCTTCAGAAAAGAAACAAAAAAATTCACCAGACTATCTAGGTCCCTTATACTGATACATAATCTCCCCTTTCAACAGCTGCAAATGAATCATAAGTTGTCACCTATGAGCAATTGGTGTGACACATTCAATAATATCCATACAGCAAAGCACAAACTTCCAGTTAGTTTTACTAAAGTAGAAGCTGTATCAGTGAACCTGACAGGTCCAGTGCATATCAATATTTTATATTGATACAGCAGACATCATCTAATGATCTCTAGGCAATAATGATTTAGATTCCAGCCCCATCTGAGCTATGAGTTAGTGTTGACCACCTCTTAAGTTAGGAACAGCACAGCTTTCTGAAACAAAAAGCAATAAAGTAGGTAAACTTCTAGCCAAAAGGCTATACACAAGAATTCAAAAAGGAAATCTTAAAAAGCTCAAAGTCCTGAGGGACATAGAGAGTACTAAATTCCTATCCTAAGGACAGAGGAAAAAAAACTTCAAAGGTAAAGCCTGCAGGGGGGATGTTTCCCACCTGACCACCTGAGATTTCTGAAGTGGCCATTTTCCACAATAACCTAGATTTTAACCCTTTCACTCCCTGTGGATGAGAGGTAACCTGGTGTGACAGTGTGCTCCCCCGCCTAACCTGACCTTTATCTCCTGTAATCCTGCTCAAGCGATAACTACCAGGGGTGATCGCTAATGGATGCTGATAGTGATAGCTGCGTCCATTCAAAGTGGATTAGGGAGTCAGATAACAACACAATAACCAAGGGTTATTGTGAGAAATACGCCCACCTAACCACAGTTATCAGTATGCAAATATGACTATGAGTCAATCAACTTACCCCCATAAATAGTGAGCAGCCCAAGAGCCCTTTAAGCTCTCCTGCATAGCAGCGGGCTACACGGCGGGATGTCCCCTTGAGTAGGGACGCCTCTCAAGGTTACTCCTCGAGGCTGAGAGATTCCTTGCCACAACAGATCCTCGGTAAGTGACTAATAGCATGCTAAACTTTGAAATCTTAGCTAAGTGATATAAAGGATGAACTGCACATATATAATCCTTTAGACATAAACCGTTGACCAAGTCTGTGACTAGGTTTGGATCCAGCCATACCCAGACTCCTCTCTGAGAACGAGTCTAGAAAGCAAGAGGGTCCTTTCTGAACCTCATGGCTCAACGGGAGGGTCTCCCTGACAGTTTTGTCTGACCTTGTCCTCTATGCAGTAAATAATCAAGTGTACCTTGCCATCGAATCATGTTAAATCACTGTCTTATTTACCATTGAGCTCTAACTCACTGTTTTATATCAATAAAGTGTATTGCTGCTTCTCTCTTACAAGTGAAGTGCAGTCTCACTTTCCATCCACGACACCTGGTAGCTTACCACCTTGCCCTGACATAGGAGACTCCTACCTTGACTCCTGCTCTGACAGACCACCCTGCCCACCCCAAAAAAAGAATGGGATACAGATTCCTAAGGTTGAAACTACCAATCTTGTGACAGATTGGTACAGTGTACACTGTCACAGATTGTGACAGTGGAGGCTACCCTGGGGGGCTGCTTTCCTATCCCTGTGAAATGGTCCACTCCACTGTCTTCCCTTAAGTCAAGGGTGACATTTTTTCCCTAGAGGTGCACAATGCAGAGCTTCCCTTACAGCTATTTAACAGCCAGATGTTTAGGACAAGCACCATGGTATGCTTGTCCTTGTTTCATCCAAGGGTCTGCCATTTATAGAGAAATCTTTAACATACAGCTGGACAGCACACTTCTATTTTTCTTTTTAGTTAGAAAAAAGCCTAAGGAAAGGATTACTGCCAATAAAACAGAAACACTGCAAAATTTGAAATTATAATTCTATACATGCTTCTGAAAGCCTGTTTGGCTTTCCTCTTTGTGCTCTGAATGGCTCTCAAGATCTAATTTAATTCAGTGAAACAAATCCAAAAGTGTAGGGGAAAAAAAGAATCAACTTTCTCTTTAGTTAGAATAAAAATTGTACGGAAGTAATTCTTGATCTTCATTAATTCCATGGGCAGGCATACAAGCTCCTAGGTGTTAATGAGACTTGCCAGTTTAGGTGGACTGTAGAGTCTAATGAAATGTCAAATGAGGCCACTTTGGATTTTCACTGGATATTCCAGCAGCAAAGTCTGGCAATGCATCCTAACAATCCCTTCAAGCCCTCTGCCTGGGGACGTGAAGCAAATTGTTCTTCTGGACTGGAATTACATTACTGGCTCACATGGACAGTGTGACTTGTAGAAACTAATGTGAGGGGAAGAATATCCAAATACTTCCCACAGTGTTACCTTTTCCACATCCAAATTCTATTTCGTTTTTTCTCAATTATATACAAAACTATCCTCTGTAGCCTATGATGGTTTCCATTAAAAAGCATATAAAAATTCCCCCTCCAGAAAGCACACTTCCAGATCTACTGAAGCTTTAGAACTTGTGTCAGGGTCTGCTCCGAATCACCTTCATGCCTGATCACTTAGTAAAACAAGAGAGTTCAGGTTCTTCATAAATCCTAATTCACTGTCAAATGCCTGCTAGGCTTGTTCTTATTCTTGTGCGCAATATTAGGTGCCAGATCAGAAACTGACAGAATTGGATCCTTAGGGCATGAAGATTTGGTATAGTAAATTCTACATGTTGTCTTTTCAAGTTTCCCTTTAAGAAGAAAAAATTACAAAAGAAAATAAAAGGTCAAGGGTTTCCAAAAAGGAAAGGACTGAAAAGTTAGACATGTAATAAAAAACTAATTTGTCTTAATATAAAATTTTAACAAGGCACATAATATTTTCAGGGAAGGAAGCACTTAATGACAGCAAGTCTGTAAAAATATCTCAGTTCTGGATTTCTGAGTCCCAAGGGTAGAAGTCGAGAGCCAGATTAAATGATCACTACATTCAGTCCAGAATGAAATTCCACTGTTTTTAAACATTAAAAAAAAAAAAAAAAAAATGAAGGTACAAGTATCTGGAGCAAAGCCAGACTCAGCCTAATATAACTTTATAAGTGACAAGTGAAGCAGAGCCACACTTGACAACTTTGTGACCATCTTTGGGCCAAAGTTGCCTTTCTAAAGGAAGAAGGATTTCATTAGCTTTTCCTAAATCAAACCATGATAAAACAAAGACAGTGGCAATGCAATGGATTTTAAAACCGCAGAAGTTAATTTCCCTGTACATGCAGCCCTACTGCCTGCAACATGCTCAGGAAAAAAGTAAGCAGCCCTTCTCCCCTCTTCCTGCTGCACCACAACTCTCCTCATTCACAATCATTATGTTCTAGAAGCGAAATCTGCTTTTGAGACACAGCATTTAACCAAGATGTTAACCAAAGAAAAACTTAAGGCAAAAAGTCTACTTGATCACCCTTAAAACGTTCCCTTTTATTTTCATGAAGAATATGTTTCATTTACCACTACATACTGTCATGCTACCAAGGCTATTGATCCTCAGAAATAGAGAATATAGCACAAAGAGGATGCTACCATTCATTAACAGTTCACTAACAATTCACATTTTCCATATGAAAGGAAGACTTTTAAACTTCTCCATCCACACCTGAGGTGGCATTGCAGTCCTACTGCCAGCACCTGGCATGGTCACACATTGAACTTGTGACACAGCAAGCGTCAAGTCTGCATTAAAATTTAGGGAAAGCCTTGAGCACTTTTAGTGTATCTGCTAAATCATCCCACAATTCATGCTGCAGCTCCAGCCTTCTCCAGCCAAGGAGCAATTTACCACCCACCTCCCCCAGCATGAGCTCTGTTGTTCTGGCCAGCAAGCATGCATAAGACACAGAGTTAATTTCCGTATTTCCTGGAGAAAGTATGTAGGTGTTTAGCCCCATTTACCCTGGTGTGCCTGAATCAAAGTCAACCAGGCACAGAAGCGTGCAGGTCATTTTGAGTGCCCTGAGCATCCTCATAGTCTGAAAAACAGTGTAGTCCTGAGGGCCTAAACTTGTATTACACAGGCAGTCGGGGACATAACCCATTTAGATCAAAACACTTATCTCAGACTCACTCAGGTCTGCTCTCTCTCCATTACAGTGCTCCTCTGACCTGAAACCGAAGCTGTTTCTCCAAATGCCAAAATGAGCCTGAACCAGAAAGATCTGGGGCCAAAGGCACCCACAGTTCAGACCTACCCAGATGGTGTCGTCTTGTCTGTACTGTTTCCAGTTGCGGCCGGTGTCGCTGAACATCAGAGTATAGCTGGTTACCCAGTCTGAGCTCCCGTACCTGCCCTGGGTAGCAACTGCGACAATCTCCACTCTGTCTCCCAGATCAACCTGGAGCCACTGCTGCTCATTTGAGTCCAGCGGGGACCAGCCACCAGCTCCTGAAAGAGATTGGGTAAAGATAATTTAGATGACAATGACAGCACAAGAAATTATACTTGAGAAAGAACCGTGTTGTTATTTCAGGTCATCACAGAGGAGTCTACTTCCTGAACATACAGTTATTTGTTCATATTTTTGGTTTTCTTAATTAACCTAAAGTTAAAAAAGATTTTTGAATTTCTAAGAAATTTTAAGGAAATCTATTCTTTATCAGCAGGACAAATGTCAGTGAGGTTGGCAGATCCTCAGTCAAAAAAAAAAAAAGTTATCTATTCCCTCCTCGCGTGCTTGAGCAAATCTGGGAATGCTGATTTTTAACTTCTAATTTGCTTTGACATTTTCTTTTTTGTTATGTTTTGAAAGACATGCAAACATGTTAGTTATCTTGATTTGCACCCTATTAGGTATTTGAAAGAACAGTTTAATTACAGATTATAAATGCACTTCAGATAATATGTTGTAAAGCTAGAGACCATTTGATTGAGCAACTAAAAGGACTGCCTTCACACTGGAAAGCAGCCTCTTCCTTACACAAGATGCTTGTTAAGTGAACATGTATTTTTTCTTAAACAAAAGAACAAACAAGACCTTCATAAGGACAAACACAAGTTGCAAATTATCAACTTCTATGATCCACTTCTCCATTCAGGAATGGAGACTTCAGAAGTCATGATCACATGGAAGCTGATGGCTTGTAACTCATGTTTGTCCTTTAAAAGAAAAGGTATGTGCTATCCCTTGAATTCTTTTCGAGGTTAAACAAGCTCATGGTTAATGCCAAGCCAATGAAACACAGAATTTCACCACTTCACTCATTACAAAAAATGTGAACTTATGGTTAAAAAAGCAAATCCTTCCAGACTGGAATATATTATTTTATGTTTTCTTGCTGTCTTTTACACCCTTAAATTATAGGTTATGTTGGGTTTTTTTTTTAACTTGTTTCTACTTGCACACATTTATTCTCTGTATACACCCAGCATTCACTTCAGCCTTACAAATACGTGAACAATGCAGCTATGAAGAAAGCAGAAGCCATTAACAAAGTATCCAAAGCAGCAAATTTTCAGGCTGCTACTGCTTCTGCAACCCATCATCTTGTATGTTTTGCCATTACTAGTGAAGTTTACAAAAACACTTCTGTGTGATTACAGTGAACACAATCACATTGGGAAGGAAAGGGGGAAATACAGAGTTGAGAGTAAAGCATTAAGAATTCTTCATGTAAACTACAAGAATGATTCCAAATATGCATTTCCAAAGAAAAAGCATCACTAAACTTTGGTTATAAGTAGCTGGGTTTACCTTAATATTTTAATCTCAGTAAGTGATCTGTCTTCAAAGCTGCTCCATGAATAGTTTATCAAAGTGAACTGAGTTGAAAGATCAATAGTTGTGGCTTATATCAAAGAAGTCAATTTCAGTAACTTTGCCCTTTAAAAAAATTTTTGATTTTCCTGGACCACATTGGATTTGCCAACTCACATTTGAAATTCCTTTGTCTGAGAATAGGTGTTACAATTTTCATTATTTACAGTTCATTAAGCTAGGATTTAGTCCCAATTCCTGAAACAGCAGCGTGTTTATTCCATAGCTAGAATTGAGTATCATCCCCGCTCCCCTGGATGACTCAGTCTTCACTTCTCTACCAGAACTCTCCAGGGAAAATAGTTTGTAACCAAACTAATGCATACTGCTTGCTAGTGCCATGCTTCATTTTTACCTTTTTCAATCACAACAGAAGTCTTCATCGTCATTGTGATTATTTTACCTGCCTTAAATAGAATACTCTCCCCTACGAGCATGCCATGAAAGACCTAACAAGAATATTAGGAATTTCATCACTCAATTCTTCTCTGACTACATCATATCTCTCTTTTAATGCCATACAGATATATATCTTAGGTAAGACTATAGTACTTTCCGCTAAAAATCCTAACAACGTTTCTCTGCCCCCCCCCCTTTTTTTTTTATTTTAAATGCCATATAAAGAATATTTCTGTCTGGGTTTTAAGATACAAACTATATAACTGTGTTCCAAGACAGCAAGCTGCACATTTCTCCTACACAGAATTGTGACTAATGTACACAGGAGCCAAAGGAAACCTTCCTTTGGATTCTAATATCCAATATCTGAAATAGACTCTGAAACATGATAGTTGCTGCTTTGTTTACAGTTTTATTCCAGGAACTGGCAGGACACAGAAATTCAGTTCAGAAGTTCTGGCAGGTCTGTGACACAAAGTTGTTCCCTTCAACACTCCGAAGAGCTTATTCTAGATGTTTTCAATAAATATTAAAAGAAAGGTGGGCACTTTCATCTTTCCTTCATTGTCTCTTCAATCAGTCTTTCTATAACATAAACAACGACAACTAGATGGAGGAAAATCACTTATAACAATTAATTTGTTTGATGAGTTTCCCATTAAAAAAAAAAAAATTTTGCTTTCTCTGTTCTAGTTTATATATAAGTTCTTAAGCCGAGCTTATTACCACAGGTACTTTCCAGTAGTTTGTCAAACATCATAACTCACAACTACTCTATGTAGTTTATGCTCTCTCCCTTCTGCTAGAAGTGGCAGAAAGGTGATATGCTTTCCACAAAAGTATTTTGCTTTACTATGCACTGCTGTTTTCCAGT
The DNA here is from genome assembly GCF_000699105.1 of Pygoscelis adeliae. Classification (NCBI taxonomy): domain Eukaryota; kingdom Metazoa; phylum Chordata; class Aves; order Sphenisciformes; family Spheniscidae; genus Pygoscelis; species Pygoscelis adeliae. Next base: position 62,969 of record NW_008824762.1, on the reverse strand, counting down.
TTGAGCATGGCACAACAGGTTTATATTTTCTAAGTCAAACAAACAATACACACTGAATGGAAATTTGGGAGATCTGTGGTGAGCTTGAGCTCTCAAACTGCAGATTACATGGCATCTCTGAACTGTGTATCTCTTCACATGAGCACGTTTGTCTGCCAGGAATGTCAGTCTAGATGACGCAGCAGTGACACCTGCTCACAGCATTACCTCTCCAGTAGCTGGTCTTGCAAGAGAGATGTTACCAGTTACAGACCATGACTTTACAGAACAGCAGCTGCTTCATATACCTTCCCATGGGAAAAAAAACTGCTGTATTTCGTCTCCCAAACCTTCCACCGTTACCATTTCCACAGATGGACAGTAATTCTACTGACTTGTAAGAATGGCAGTTAAAATCCCTGCAACAGCAAAGCCGCATTGACTGCGTGACTGAGAGCAGAACTAAAGCTTTTCCCATTGGGCCTCTCTCACTTCTGCTAGTAAAGGATTAAGCAAACATATAACTTCTGCTTACTTTTGTGGGTATCCCAAATCCTCACCAAATACTGCTGTGAGTGCCAAAAATCAATAAATGTTCTTTTTCCTCCATATTTGCTCTGTTATACAGAGCAGGTGGCACAAGGGATATTGGCATCTTTTTCCAGCACAATCTGTGTCTGCACATTTCTTTTATGCACATCATTCCCTATAGTGTGTCACAACCACCCCACACTTTTTTTAATAAGTAGCAAAAAGCACATCCAAAGTATAGCAACTCTTTTACAGCCATTTGTTCCTCTACCTACTGGTGGTGTTCACCCTGTGGGGAACGTTTGTCAGGGCAGGCCCAGGACAAGAGACAAGAACATAGGATGCAAAGGCTCTAATAGGCAACAACAAAGACTACTGAAGACACAATATTTACAGGACATCTACTCCTTTGAACAGATACAGGCATAACCCTGACACTGTTTTCCTGCAGTTGCCCACAAGGAAATTGAAGACTGTAAATCTTTTACTAATAGTGTGGAATAAACATAAAACAGACAAAATGTGGCTCTGATTACACCCACCAGATCTGTACATTTGTTTTTAGGTAATCTGGAAAGTACTAATGTATGAAGATGCCACACTGCCTCTCTCACAAGAAAAAAGGAGAGAGAGGATGCTCAAAGTCAACACATGCTTGGCACTTCATATGCCCCTCAGACATCATATTGTAATTTCCCCATTCTGCCCACCAGGTTCCCATTGGTCTTGATAGGATTCTGCTCATTGCAAAAAGGCTACACCATCATTCCTCACAGTTCACACATTTCACATTTTCTGTGGATTATTTCAGGGGAGAGGTTCAACATGGTATGGAGAAAATGTCCTAGTGGAGAAACGGTACCACAGGAATGAGATATATTGCTCATATTCTCCATGGCAACAAATCATAATGCTAGAAATATGAGGAGAACAAAGATCAGATGGTTTCTCAGTTGGAGACCCATACGTCTCCAAGAAATACAATCAAATACTTTTTTTTCTTTTTCAGACCATTTGTATATTTTACCATAATTATTCCAAAAATTACACTTAAGCCCGGTGTTATGCAGTCAATGCTCCTTGACGTTCCACAGGGCTGCTCAGGATGCCCATACTTGCTTGTAGTTTATTAATATGAAGCAAAGGGAATGCTTGTTTCCACCCTACAGTGCCTTACAAACAGCTCAACTGGCTTTATAATGTGCTACAAACTCTTGGACTTCCTGCCGCAACTAACTGCTTCCCTGCTGCAAAGTTTTACTTTAATGCCCAGATCAAACACTTTCTGGCCATAAAACAAATTCTTTTTGACATTATATATGTTTTATATTCCCATACATAATTGCCTATAGTGACTACTCAGGCTGAGAGCTAATAGAGAACTGAAAAAGCTCACTTGATACAGTCATATTGTAGTAATTTTCTTATTCTTTTTCATTATTTATTTACCGTAAACAACAAAGCTGATTAATCCCTCTCATGGGTAAGTAATATACCTCATACATCAGAATCATATTTATCAGAATTATACTAACTGTTTACTATTACCAGTACAGATTTAACAGCATTTTAATCGAATGCTTTCAGCATTTCATACAAAGCTTTACTCATGGGTAGTTTGTGTGGGTTTTTTTTTAACGGCACATTTCACTGCTGCAGGCGTTTTTTTAAGCAACAGCCTTTTAGTTATTGTTATCTATTACCGAATCAACTTGATGAATTAGAACTTTCTAGTGATGTAGGTCTGGACTGTGTTTTATAAATTCATCTTCACCTGTTGCATTCATATTTACATTAACAAATACATTTATCTGGCTTTCTACCTTGAGGCACTGTTACTTGCAGCACTGTCTTATCAACTCCAAACAAAGCTAAGCCAACTCATCAAAACACTCCAACATTATCAGAAAGCCATGGCACAGTCCTTGTTAGTGAATATTATTTCTTGTAAAGTTATCTACTGTTTGCATTCAAGTGCCAGCCAAAGAAAGTTCCTTTAGCCACCATCTACCACTGCTTGCTCCTCCAACCCAAGATGAAGTACCAACACGAATTCTGCTGGCACTACATCTGTGCATTTCTACAACAGTCTGTGCAACAAAAGAATTAAGCAAGGTAGAATTTAGCTTCTAGGTCCCTGTGTTGGGCTTAGCTCATCAGTTATCACGTAAGCCTTCAAAATATGAAATAAAAGTTGCTGAAACAACTTCCTTGCTTAGGGTTCAGTTTCAATACTCTGTCTTCCTGTTCCCATGATTTGTGCCAAAAGATGGTGTGGACCTTACTGATGCGATACTGTATGTCTAAAAAACTAGAATACCTTACACCCCACTATATGGCAAAACTGCTCTAGCACAGCTAAATAAGACCTATTTCATTTTCTGCCCTTAAATTGCAATCATTTTCAATTCATTTTAGATATTGTTAATATCACTTTAAAATATAGTACAGCCAGAGCTCGTCTTGCAATAATAGTGACTTTGAATCTCTTCCTCTTTTCTGCAGATAAAATTAGTCATTACAGTCATTTGCAAAACCACGTAAGCACATCTATTCACTGCCTCAGCTAGCAGTTGGAGACAAAGGCACGGCAAACTCAAATATCATGCTCAATGTTTACAACTTTCTGTATGTTGAGCAACTACCATGTCACCTTTTACTTGCTGAGGAACTCTGGTTCAGGAGTTTAAATAGGATGTAGTAACTCCCATCTAACACTTCTCTAACGACCTAGCAACTCCTTATTGTTAGTGTCAAGCATCTAAGAGAGAGCCTTTTACTGTCTTTCTGCAGATTTATCAAACAGTGTTCGATTAAAACAGACGTTTCGGAGATTATATTTAAGTAGGAAAATTCTCATTTATTTTCTAGTAGTACACTTTCTAGTGTTTCTAATAATGAAAATCGTATGTAATGTGATAATACAGCACTCTCCTCTTTTTGAGGCTCTAACTTGGGAATGAGTTGGGAATCAACAACCCAAATTTGCAACGCAGTGTCAAATGATGTCCTAGATACTGCCAACTTCTCTTTTCTGATATCAAGTTTGATCCTAATAGTTTCACCTTGTGTGTGAACTCATTATCCGGGCCTCAAACATTCCTCGTTGCAAATGTCTACAAAGTTTTTTCATTTATTTTCACTATTTCTGCAGAGTTGTGTAATCATTGAATTCCACTGGAACTTTAATATCTAGTTGCTATTAGCTTTAACAAACACCTACGTTTTGGAATAGGGTCTTCAAGCCTAATGACCTTCAGGCTCTAAAGATTATGGGAACTCTCTTCAAAAGCAAAAAGACTATCTGAACTTCCTTCAGGATGTTTCTACAAGAGAAGTGGAGATCTTCACATTCAATAGAAATTTCCTATCATAAAGGAAGGAATTGCTCCTAAATAGAGCTCTCACAGAAGCATACACTAATGGCTCTATTCAACTTGGCTCTGAATGCACTGCATACAAACAGCATAAAAAGTTATTCTTTGTAAATGTGATTAAAAAGAATAGTTTAAGCATTTCATACTGCAACCTTACCATCTCGCCTGTTGAGCTTTGCAAAGCTGGGACTGTGAGTACTGAAGAGCTCAGAGGAACTGGTAAGGGCTGTTGAAGGTAAAGGAGATACCAATGCATCATCACAATTATCTAAAAAAAAAGCAAAAAACAAAACATACAGAGGTCATCACATGAGCAACAAATATGCCAACTTGTGCTATCTTGAGGAGGTGTTTGTTTCTACTTAGCAGACAGAGACTGAAGAAAGAGCACACTTGTGCTTGAATTAATGTGTAAGGCTGAAATTTACGCCCCAGAATGACAGTCTGGTGGGATGGCAACTGGATGGGACCTCTTGTTAAGACATTGAATACTTGAAAAACTTGAAAATGTTTTCCTTTCAGAGAATGCAATTTGATAATCTACCCTCCTTTCTTCATTTCTTCCCCAAGCTCACACACATATACAAATTAGTTTTGTTCACTCAAATGAGTAGTCTACTATGTCTTTCCCCTTTTACTTTCACATCCTCATCTGAGGACAGATGGGCTAGGCTAACACTCAAGTTGAATTTTTGAGCCCATAATGTTTGAATGAGGATGAAATTAGGTAAAGTAAGTTTGCTCATTACAGTGCTGTCACATACACACTCAAGAATATAATGCAAGGTTTCAGTAGGGAATAATAATAATAATAATAAAACCCTCTCATTTTTAATTGAATCTCCCATGGAGCAAACATGGATCTAATTACTGGAAAAGTCCTGCAGGTTAGCAGGATCTCAGGCACCACAGCGTTCTCACACTCGCAGAGTAAATATATAATTTGCAAGGAAGGGAGGGAGAGTGGGCCAGGGAAAAATGCATTAATGATATTTCAGGGTTACAAAAGGCAAGAAATAAAAGCAAAAATTACTTTAAAAATTATAATTATGACAGCAAATTTAGACTGATCTAAAACTGGGTGATACCTTTTCCATAATGAGCCAGATTACATTAAAATATTTCTCATTTCTTTCTACAACGGCTCTCTACAAAAGTATCTATCTGGGCTGTTTTAACCAAAATCCATCTCTATATGAAAAATCAGTGTAAACAATACAATTCATATCAGTGCATTGACTGATGGACCTCAAAAAGCTAACTTAAGTACGAAATCCTTTCCATCTCTTGGGTTACCATCAGCAAAAAGGCCTAACAAGATCTGCGAGTTAGACAAATTAAGGACAAGTATGCCAATTATGCTTTGACCATGAGGATAATTAGCCAACAAAACAAGTTACCAAGGTCCTGAGAAGATTCTCTATCGCTTACAGCCTTTGAGTCTCAAAGAGAACTTATGACTGCAATGCAGAAATGTCTGTGGAGTGCCATGCTCCCTGATACGCGTGAGATCAAATGATAATTGTTCTGTCTTGACTTAAAAAAATCTGTAAATTAAAATTAGGCTCTTAAATTCACTGTCATTTGTCACCTGAACAGTGATTTAAACAAAGATCTCAAACAGTAAGTACATTGGGGCACTGAACTCACCCAAACTTCTGCATTCTATAAAACCCAGTGGAGAGGTTGGGAACCTCTCAAAAGGAGGTTCAAGGTCTTAGCAACAGATCTACATGACTATTCAGCATCGCTTAAAACCTGAAATTGAAAATAACCGAATGCAGAGTTTTAAATTTAAATAGTGTCTAGACTGCTGGCTTTCTTCAGTTCCCTGCGGTTGCTCCTGGACCAGGAGAGAATTCAACACGTCAGCCTGTGATCCACAAGTTGGCCATGACAAGAGTCACAATGACAATCTCTGGATTCTCACTGTTCCCTGATGGTATGATTGGATACCTACAGGACACCAAGTGTCTCAGCACAGCAGCAAGTGTAAACCATTTCAGAGCAATGCATTTAAGGTTTTCCCTAGGATCTTTGGAGGCTCCAGCCTAGGAAGTGATAATTAGCTCTTCTACCAGGTGCTTTGTCTACATTTCCACATCCTTTGCTTCCATCCCCAGACACGCTCACCTGGATCTCTGCTACTACAGCATTACAACATCATTTTCACACCAAATTCCGGGATCCTTATTTGGTTTTCCTCAACAAAAAACATCACTACATTCATATCTAGCTACTAAAACATGTCATTTTAAGGCTTCGGGATTTAGGACCCCATTAACAATTTGGAGATAGTTCTGAGAGCACCAAGATCAATACAGTCCACCTTCTGATAGATAAGAGAGTAATGATTGATTGACTTGAGAGTGCAAGCAGGAATCTCCTTCAAGTGAAGTTGATTCTTGAATGGATACTCTGATGAGATGCAAGGTCACTCTTCTGCCTTTCCCTCAGCCAAAATTCACCTTGCAACATTGGAGGTTGCACCCGACAGCTCTACATGCACAAACCTACAATGCAGGACATGGCACAGCTTTTACATACCAAATGAAATTCCAAAGTACAGTACAGTAAAATGCTTAGAATGCATCAGTCAACTTGTACATGTACAACAATCCAGATCATATGCAGAGTAGCCCTGATGCATCCCTTTTCAGAGACACTACACATATGAACTGTACAGATTTGAGATCGATATCTCTTTGTAAAACTTAGCTGAAATAGGTCATGGGGTTCAAAAAGGTAGGATGTGCACATAGAATAAGGATCATCCCATAGGCCCTGCTTCCATGAGAAGGCAGAATTGAAAACAAAAAAACCCAAAATCCAACACACACCTCTCTGAAGATTACAAAACTCTCTAAGAAACACATCACTGTGTTATCAACATTATTCTCATACTAAATCTAAAACACAGACTATACCAGCTAGGAGGAAGAAAATTAGCTCTATCCCAGCTGAAACCAGGACATTATCACATTTCCTTTCTTGATGGGTGCAGACAAGAAAGAGGTGAAACATTTTGTGCTTATGCAAGGTCAGAAAAGACCCATGGTAAAACCAAAAGCAAAGCCAATGTATCCTGATTCCCACCATACAACCCCAGCACACACATTTCAAGAGATTTCATCTCCCTCGCTTGGTGACAGAAACAGACCTTTATTCCAGCTGCTCCCAGGTTTCTAGTTTCTGACCATACTGCTTTTGCCTTGACAGTTTGCCTGTCAGAACAAGAACTTTGCTTCTTTGAGTCAACTGCATTATGTGTCTATTAAAAGCCTTGTTTTTAACAAGGAAAATTCCACACTACAGAATCATTTAAAACAACAGGACACTCACAAAGAAAAGCATTTACTAGCCAGTTGTTTTCTCCTATGTTTCCTTGCTGACCAGGTAATTAGGAAAAAAAAAAAAATCATGAAAAAAAGAGTGTCTAATTGTACCTATAAGCCATCTTCTTCATGCAAATCACATAATACAGATGTTGACTTGCATTTGAGAAATGGGTGCTGACTTTGACTATGTGGAGTTCTGAGAAACATGCAATTATGGATAGCATTTACAGTGTCATGTATATTAGTAGAACTGTCATCAGCAATCTTGCTTCTGAAATGAAGAAAAATATTTACCCGTATCAACTTGATTTTTCTGATTTTTATTCACTTTTGATTTTTAGAAAATAACGATAAAGTAACAAAAAACAAATGAGAAACTCACCAGTCTATTATGAAGTTGCTTGGTGTATTGGGTTTGATTCCTTTTTTGTAGTTTTAATTGCCCTCCAAGTAAAAACAAGGAAATCTTCTCTCCCCCCTCCCCCATGTATTTTAATTTTGTCCAAAACCATTTCTTTTAAAACACAAATATAAATGTTACTGGTTCAAAAGCATCCAAGTGAGATTTAGACACTAAAACTCTTGGGCTCCTTTGAAACATGCCAGATAATACCAGCTTTAGCTAATAGTCCCTAGAATAGTGAACTTCAGAAAAGGCCTTTTGCCCAAATATCTAATTAAGATCTATATTTTGTGAAAGCCTTCAACATCTGTGACAATTATGAAAAAATAACTGAGAAAAATGTATCCAAGTCCTAGAGAGATGATTTCAAATGCTTCTGAAGCACAGCAGGCTTCTGAAACACAGCTAATATATTACCAAAATTGAGTTTGCATAGAAACCAGAGATTCAGCTCAACTTTATTAATTCTTCTAGTACATGTTTTACATCGGTGTTGGTAGGCATGGCATGATCCAGTTTATAACTTTCATCAAGCTTGAGATAACATCAGCGGCAGCAACCAATATGAATTTAGAAGATTTCTAATTAGTGGACACTGAAGATATTTAGAAACCCATAAACCCCAAAAACCAGTCGTGATCACACTAATGTTTCTTTCACCCTGTCCTTTGAAGATGATCAATCCCTGGAACGCAGTCAGGGTCGTTACTAGCCATAACTGAGATGTGTTAACAAACCTGGCCTGCTGCCGTTTCACTTGTCCACTTGAAGAGTCAGTGGGACAAAACACATTGTTTTCCACTTGTGAAGGCCATCTAGAAAGGTCACTAACATTTCCTTAATGAAAGCTTTGTCAAGACGACACAATCAGTGAAAGATTACCAGTCCCTGGGCTCCATGGATTTCCCATACATCAGATTTGAACTGCTTTTAGTAGTGCTGTACCCTCAATGAGACAAATGTGCAGAAAGTCTTTGACTGTGAAGCTCACATTACTTCTACCTGGTAGTATATTGTTAGTCAGGATCTCTTATTGGTATGATAAGTAGTACCATACTTACACCAAAGATCTCATATCACCGTAAATAGAAAGTATTTGACAAGCCATAGTAAGACTGTGGTCTATGCTGCAGTTACTCTATTAGTGACCATGAATGTGACCATAAGCACCATGAAATAGTCATAAATACCACAAGACAGCAGTACCCAGAGTAGGAACATGGGACTAGTATTGCTCAACAGTGCAACTGAAGGAAGGACAGGGAACAGGACCCATCATGCAAACTATTAACAAAGCAAAAATTGCCTCCTCTTTACAAAAATATACAAATTGGAGAAGATGAAAAAGAACAGAAAAATATAACACAGAAACTGGTGTGGGTAAGCTTTACAATGGAGTCCAAAAGAGGAATTTAGAAGAGGGTAAGTGACATGCCTCCTGCATCATCCCATGGTAATAAAAGGCTTTTTAAGGGAAGATAACTGCCTCTTCAAGTACACAGGGCCTGGCGCATCAGCAAAGAGCTCCCGGATTAGA
>NW_008824762.1:48669-53528 GCF_000699105.1 Pygoscelis adeliae | reverse complement strand
TGCTGAACCAGATAAAAGTTCTGCAGTGAGGGCAGGAGTGCTTGTGACCAGCTGTACAAACCCTTTCCCGAACCACTATCCCTGAGCTTCAGAGATAGTTTAACAAGGGCTTCACATAATCCCACAGACCTTTTGTCCACAGCTTGCTATTTAAATGTAGATATATCTATTTTATAGTAAACATGAAGGATATTTCAGAGCAAATCAGAGGCTTTGTAGCTTCCTCTTGGAGGCCTCACTTGGAACTTAAAGGTATTTTATTTAATTTTTTGTTGCCAAGATATAATTTTATTCATTATTAAAATACCAGCAGAGTTACAGGTGGTGCTGAAGTTAAATTGTGTGCATCATTTTGATTGCAACTGTAAATTGTCTCCGTACTGGGATTTGAAGTTGAAAAGATTCACTGGTATTTATAGGCTACATAAAAGTCCTCTTAGCATTACCCACTTAATGGCATACTTCGTTCTAAAGACATAAACCATGCATTTTGTACCATGCCTCTAACAGTGCTCAGGAGTGACACCTGATGCCTTCCACTTCATCTGTTTTTCTCCTGCCTTCTGTAGCTACAATTCTCCTTTGTAAAGAGAAGAAATAAATGGTTGGATTTACTGTGGAAATTAACCTTCCACCTTTACAATCCAATGAGGTGTATGTGTATGGGAGAAGGAGGAGCTTCTGTGAGGAGAAAAAAAAATACACACAAAAGAAACAGGAAATGCAGTAACACAGAGTATGGCTACAGATTTGGAAGAGATTAAGAGATGATTTCCATATCTAGTGTCCCTACACAAAGCATCTCACCAGGACAACCACATACTACTATGTTCTGCTACCAAGAATATCTTAGTAAGTGATTATTGGAAAGACGAAGAGAAAAAAAGAACAGTTTTTCTGTAAAGAGAAATTCCTTCTTTTTTCCTTTTTCTTTCTTTTTTTTTTCCTGGAGACTGGCTATACTCGCATGCACAGCTGTGAACTCCATCTGTTAGCTGAAAGGCATGGCATATTTTTCAAGATATAAGACACTAGAGAAAGCACTTAACAACACAACAACGTTCCTTTTTCTTTCCTTGCTGTACTGCAAGTAAACATCAATAGTTTAGCTAGTCATGAACTCTTCCAAAATGACTGTAAATTACGTAAGTGTTCTTTCATATGCCTGTAAACCTTGACATAAAAGTATTACTCAATCAGTGCATTTATAGAGCATCTTTTTACGATACAGTCTGCACGTGTAACCTTATCTCACAAAAAGTGGTCAAATCTGGTTTTGTAAGGGGCTCTCAAAAAACTTTGATTCAATAGTGGGTCTTATTTTTTTACTGAAACAAACGTGTCTGCTGTGTAACTCCTACTCACAATAACGAAGTAGGAGTCAATTTGAGGAACAGATCACATTACACTTGGGCTTATGAAGCCAAAACGTGAATTTCAAATAACCATCAATGCAGCTCTAGTAAACTAATATACAGAAGCAATACTTGTTTCAAGAGGGTCAAAGAACATCTGACAAAGCCAATTACCAACAAAAATCAGTTAAAGAAAAATGTCCTTATGTTTAAGGAACAAATGTTCTCAGATTCTGGCTCTGTCATAGTCCATGCCATTTAGGTGAGTCATAATGTCTGCTTCTACAAAACGAAGGTACCCTTCACTTTATCTTATACTATGCATTTTTCATGAGATCACAGGCTTTATTTTAGGACAGGAATGAGCTGTTGCCAATGAATGGCAAATCCGTCACAGAAATCCATTGAATAAGAGGATAGTCTGAGATCTCAACAATTACTGAAATCATTGCTATTTCTATATGGAAAAGAAAAAAAGACCGCATCAAAAGAATGTGGTGACTCAGCTTGTCAACATTTATATTCCAATGAACAAACCTGCAAAAACATATCATTGTCCAAAGCTGTGATTTATTCTCAGCAGGTGTAACAGCAGTTTTCAGGGGTTCTTACTACTTTCTACTCAGAATATAATGCTTCTTGTGCTTATTTGCCTTTTCCTTCCACATTTGTGAGATCCTGCTAATTTAAGAGTGCTCTGATCTTTGACGTGAGATCAGAAAGCTACAAAGCTGACCCAGCGGGTGGAATACATTTTATATCTGAAGTTTGCCTTTTTGACATGTAACACACTTTAGTAGACAGACAGTATAAATCCCTTCAATCCATGGGCAGGGCAATATATCTAGAGATTGTCTTTCCATACAGGAAAACACAGGCAAGTGATTTTGTCAGCACAGGGCAGTTTTTGCTATGTTATGAAAAATACAATCCAAGAACATAGAGGCCCTTTGCTATGGCCACACAGCATCACAAGCATCCTTTTAATCCTGGCCTACATAAGACTCATCACTTGTGCACTTCAAACAAAGTATTTGATATATTCCAAAGATCAAGACTGTCTTTTAAAGTTTCAGAAGTTTTAGCAGCACCCACAAAAACATAAACTTGATGTCCTTCAAAAGTATCAGACTTTGCTACAGGCATGCCCTGTTCACCAGAGGTCATCACTGAGGGAGGAGTTCAGGACTCCCTCAATTAAACCATGGATTCCAAAAAACAGAACAGCATTTGCCTTAAAATTTCGTAATATGTACAATTAAAACAATACTGAATTTGCAGAAAAATATGTTAATATATATGCACTCATCAGCAAGGCTGCCAGGCTTATTATTAGAAGAAAAACACAAGAATGATCAGAGGCAGCTGGAGTGAGTTCAGTATAGGCATTCACCAAAATAAAATTAAAATGCAGAGAGGGTAAGGCAGATTTTCTGCTGATGTAACTCAGTGTTAATATTGTTCAGGAATTCATTGGTGAAGAAGTTTTTCCAAGTTGCCTAAATACAATTTTTTAAATGGGAATGTAAATACCTGTTTCAATGAGAATAAGGTTTATTGAGAAAAAACAAACAAACAAACCAGGAGAGAAATAAAGAAGAGCTTTCTGCACAACAACAGCAGCAAATAGGTTAGCATGCTGACTAGAACATGAAAACCAATTCAGGAAACATAAGTGCTTTATTTGCAGGGGTGGGGGGAGTTGACCATCTCAGGTAACTAACACCACTGGGGAAAAATAAATACGTTTTCTAGTCCAATTTGGAAATAGAATTGCTTCAGCAATCTAAGTAGAGCCATGCCGCCTTCTACCACCTGATATTCAGCCCAAAGAGACAGAAATATAGTTCTGACTACTTCTCCAAACTGGATGAGTCTTTCATACATATTGATATCTATGCTATCCCCTACACCTTTAGTGACTTCAAATTTAGCATGCTTGCAGCAGCACTGCTGCAAACTTCAGTGGAACATCTCAACACCAACTGCTTATCACCATCGTACCTGTGACCACAGACACATAAGCTCAGACTCTTAAGTGAGGAATCCTATTACCTTACTCTGCCTTTGTGGAGGTGCAGTGTGTTAGTAGGCGTACCTTAGAGAACAAAAACAAGAATCCTATTCCCATGGTGAGTTTCCTTTTGAGGATTCACAAGTTGACCCTGATTTCCATGAGCTCAGGGATGAATGTAAAAAGGGAAGTTAAAGGAGAATTAGCCCTTTATAATTTTGCTCCTTCTGCTTCCCCAGCACAGTACTATGGTTCACATACTCCCAGTTTCTTTGCAGTGCTACAGTTTCCCCCCACCTTGGGGCAAGACCCATGAGTATATGTATCAGTGTGATGTCCTACTCCCGTTCTCTCTCTCTTTAACCCATCCACTACTTCAGAAGGGCAATGAAGTTGGGCAACTTCCACCATGTGAGAAACTTGATCAGGCCTCAGATTTCTCAAACAAGATTTTTCTGCTCTGGTCTACCTATGGACCTCTATGGAAAAGGGCTCATTTATACAGGGAGTCATTGCAAAGACTTTCAGACAATGCCATATCTTTGTCTGGTAAGGTTATTTTGTGCACATCTAAATTTACAGCCGCTATCTCTAAGCAAACAACAGAAGGAGCTAGAAAGGTGTGGAATGCTGATGAATTTCACAGGCATACCCAGGTAACAACACACAGCAATTTAAAACCCATCAATAACCAAGAGGTTGTCCCTTGAATTTTCAAATCAATCATGGTCAAGTGAATTCAATTTTTATTTTTTTATTTAACTCATGGATAAAACTGATTAAAGGGAAAAAAATACATAGCATGGGGTTCACTAAATATTTTCTGTTTGGAAGAGAACCTCTTCAAATCATGTAACATGCAGAATGGCATACTGAAAAGCAATTATAACTCTGAGAATTTCAGTGCATCCCATAAGGCTGAGAGAATGTTCAATTTGCAGGCTGTGAGCAAGGATTAACAGAGATGAAGGTAGTAGTAAGTGCCTATGTACCATTGCATTTAAATGTAATGTCATTTCAAGGGGTGATAAGTAATCATTTCATGTCTCAATAACCTCCAACAAAAATGCCTTATTTAGCCCCAAAACACCAATTTTTAAGACTCTTCTATGCAAGTTAATGGTTTAGATAAGGGACTGGACTGAAAAAAGTTAAAAATTCCCATTCTTAAGCAATGTGAATGCAGCTTTGATGTCAGTTTAAATATGAAAATTTCTGTCAGGCATTTCTTAGGGCAGCATGTTCTCTCTTCAACAGTCATAGTGGCATTTCTAGTGCCACAGGAGAAAAGAAACCTATAGATCTGTTAGATCAAACGTCGTCAAATAAGCAAGAGAGTTTATACACAAATTTTGATTTTTCTCTCTAACTAACCACAATTATTTTGGGAATCAGTATTGAGACCCTCATGCTATAGTTTTTGCTACAATGTTAAGCTACATTAGGCTCCAATCCCATGCTCTGAACAAGATCCATGGCACTAATGACCA
>NW_008824762.1:47915-48657 GCF_000699105.1 Pygoscelis adeliae | reverse complement strand
TGACCAGTGTCATCGGCATTCACATCACTACAGTTCTGGCCCATGCCTTTAGATTCACTTCAGCATCTCTGCTGTTGAATTTTCTTTTAAGTGGAAGGTATTTCCTGACCCTCTGAGAAACTTTCATCACCCATCGACATTAAGCGAGTATACTAGAAGATGTTAGCAAACGTGAGGACAGACTCCCCAACTAGCAGTCAGAAGACAGGGGCACACCCTGAGGGTGATGGCAGCATCATTTTTCCCAGTGATGCCCTATCCATCACCCTCAAATACAGTCCTAGAGCTGTTAGGAAGGATGAGCTTGTGGTCCAGATACTGAACTGGTAAAGATATTTTTAATTACCAGTTCAGTCACAGACCCATTCAAGATTTGAGCCTTGCTGAGCTCAGCTTTTCAAACTTCTTATTTCCTGCCCTCATTAGTTAGGACATCAACAGTTTGAGGAAGAGAAGTTTCTCACTCACACAGAAAGCAAAGGCAAGAGCCATGTGGCCGCTCGAGGGTACAGAGGACAAGCCGAGGACTGTGGGTGAAAACGCAGAGCTACTCAGGACCCACAGGGACTATCAAAAACTGAACTTTATTTGCATGCACAAACAGTATCCTTCTCAGTCAATACTGAGGATGCTTCAGAGAACAGATATGCCCAAAAAGATCCATTATAGATGGATAACATTTATATTATCTATTAATAATGGATTCAGCATACATGTTCCCTTCATCCACATTGATGATGCT
>NW_008824762.1:36194-47840 GCF_000699105.1 Pygoscelis adeliae | reverse complement strand
CAAAGAACGAGATTTTTTTTTTTCCTTAGTGGAAATCTTAGAAGCCAGCTAGAGTGGTGGTGTCATGGCCACACTTGTCATGCCTGGTTAGTGGCTCATTTCCCAGTCCTGTTCAAAATCAACTAGAAGTTTTACATGCAAAGGTACAAACTTGATACAAACACTTTCTGCTAATTATCATGATAAATTGAACCCATCTAGTGTTTCCTGCATCAAAGATTTTCAAAGAGACAGATCACCAGGTGCTCTCCTGGATTTGACACAGAATACAAGAGGACTGGAGGGTGGGGGAGAAAACTCTCATAATCTATGCAAGTACAGTATAATAGAAAAAGAAGGGAAAAGGATATAACTAGAACATAGCAGGACTATTCACGCTAGGGTTTTGCAAAATTTGTTCTGCAACAAGGTCACAAACATTAATAACAGAATTAAGAGGTAAAATACACTAAGGATTGTAGTGCAGTATTTCTTTCACATGGGATTAAATAAAACAGGGCATTCTTCATTTTAAAACACACAGTGAAAATTCAAGAAACTAAAAAACCAAAAAGGGGAAATTCAACAAGATGGCAATTTCAATTTAAAGTATTGATTAATGTATCCGTTTAAAAGCCAGCAGAACTCTAGCAGTCAGCTATCTTTTATTTTGTCTAAAGAGGCCATTTTTCACCCAACAAGGAAAAAGATTCACCTTCTATCAATAGTCCTCCTTGTGATGAAATTTGCATATGGAAAATAAAAAAGTCTCCATTAAAAAAAAAAAACAACCAACACACCTATGTTCCACTGCTCCCTGTCAAAAACAGTGTACAAAACAGAGCCATCTTTACAAAGTTACTGTAAGAGCCTTTGTAGATACAACTGTCAGACATGGAAAAATTTGGATAATAATTTGATAACTTTATTTTCAGATATGACAAACAGAGAACTCCCCCAGGCTCCCTAATTGCTTGTCACTTTGTTTAGACAGATCCTACTCCTTCAATACTGAATGACTAGCTCAAATGCTTTCACACATAATTATGGCTCAATCCAGGCATGCTTCCTTAAAAACAAAGAAACTGTATATATTAGGGTAATAATCTTTTAAATGCAAAGGAAAGCTCAGCTGTGTATTTTCTTACTCTCTTTAAACCAAATTCAGATCCTGCTTAGATTTCTGCTGGTTCACATCCCATTTTAATACACAAACTCCCACAGGTTTTATCTCTTCAACAAAGCAATTAATAAAGCGTGGCTCAAGCCATTAAAGGTTTATTTTATGCCCCTCTAAATCCCTTGAGATAAACAGGAATTGATGTTTATTTTGAGCCTTTTGAAATCTGAATCATTTCTGCGAAGTCCTGCAGCCCTGAAACTAAAATCTAATTACCTGCAAGTGTTTGCACACATAAGTATACATTCAAACTCACTCCCCTATGTGGCAAGCTTTTTAAAGATCAAAGAGTTACCTCTAGCCTTGAGGCTCCTTGTTTGAAAATGCACATTAACTTTTAATGGTGTCACACACCAAAGCCCTGCACATTGCTTTGAAAACATACCCCTCAATGGTGGAAGTAGTTTTCCTCGCTACTAGTGCTAATCAAAGGGACCAGGAATATATCTTCAGAAGATCCATGCCTAAGGCCTCCACCCCAAGAAATGCAAAGCCCAGTTGTCTCACAAGCAGTTATCTGCAGCATCCTAACTCAGTACATCAGCCCAGTGAAAAGGCATGAGAGATCTGTTCCCTTCAATTTTGCCCTGGAGGAGTCAACAACCCGCTCTCACTCCTTTTCCTGTCATTGAACAGAATCACTCAGGAAACTCAGAATCGCAGAATGGTTGAGGTTGGGAGGGACCCCCAGAGGTCATCTTGTCCAATCCCCCTGCTCAAGCAGGGTCCCCTATGCAGATTGCCCAGGGCCATGTTCAGACTCATGTTCGTGCTGGTAAGGCTTCTCCCTAACCCTTGGGGGCAGAGAAGCAAGGTCCACTTTGTAGGTTCATTAAATCTATCCTATCTTACAATAGAACAAGGCATTCAGGAATAAAGAAGTTCTTCCAGTGTCCTGCTGGGCTGTAGCCTGGAGAAACTCTATGAAAAGC
Source organism: Pygoscelis adeliae (assembly GCF_000699105.1). NCBI lineage: Eukaryota > Metazoa > Chordata > Aves > Sphenisciformes > Spheniscidae > Pygoscelis > Pygoscelis adeliae. Next base: position 45,749 of record NW_008824762.1, on the reverse strand, counting down.
CACCTTCTGTGTCCTACTAAGCTGAATGGAAGTGGGAGAGCTTCAGATAAATTAATTCTCCAGGACAGAAAAAAATTTTGATATGATAATAACAACTCAAAATTTTTGTTTATATGGTAATGCAGAGCATTAGACTAAAGAGATGATGATAGGGAATTTGTCACATGTCTTTGGGGAAAGGTTAAGGAGGGCAGATCATTTTCTTCTCTTCATCTGTATACTTCCTAGTTGTTTTCCTATTTTCTTGGAAAAAAAACCAGTTCCAAATCAGCATGCTATGTAATTGCTTATATTTAGGTGTTCATTTGGGTAGGTTTGTTCATTGGAGATACATCTAAAATATGGAAAGATTCAGGAATATGCCTGAATAACAGTAGGGGGGACATGGTTTGTCTTTTAACCTCAGGGACTTTCAAAATTGTGAAAAAAGAAAAGAAACGTGTCAGAAAGTTAATTCTAAGGCATATTTCTCTGTTACACTAATTTTTAACTGTATGAATCCTGTGTTACCCAAAAGATGTTGAGGTTGGGCCACATATTATTAGAGACCATAAATATATCACACTGGCTTTTGCTACTTTTCAAATTGCTCCTTTCACCTAGATTGGTAATAAAGAGAATAATGAGGGAAAATGGTCAAGCCCCTCCCAGCAAACCTATGAAACTCCAGAATGAAGTGAGCAGTCCCTGTCACACACTCATCCCTGGAAGGTTAAGTGGATTTTGATGAAGCCATCAGCTTCAGCCACAAAGAGCTTGAGCCAATGCCAAATGAGGTCAAAGGGATTTTTTTTCCCCTCCATTAGCTTCAATGGGCTCTGAATAAAACCTGGTAAGCTCAAGTGTGCCTACTAATTGTAAAGGGAATTGGAATCCCAGTAAATCATTCCCACTGTGGACACTTGAAACCAGAATGACAAAGCAAAATTACATGATCTCTTGCATATCACTGTGTGAACCACTCAATTCATGCCAAAACCATGATAATGTTGTCCCAGAACTTCAGAATACCACCTCAGGCAATGCAAACCAGCACCTAGTACACCAGATTAATTCCTGTCCCTTGAATTCCAGAGCAATAATTCCTCATAAATCCAAGTGACTTTTTATGTACTCACATCAAACCCCCTAAATAGCCTCTCTCACTCCAAAAGATAATCTACTTCTCACAAAAAGATTTCAAAAGTTCACATCTATTGGCATAAAGCAGAGACTGATTCAAAGGCCATGAGACTATATCTTTTATGAATAAAAAGTATAAAGTGATAAAGGTTTATACGGCCATATATAATCTTATTTTTCAAATAAAGCTAGGCCAGTTTGCTAACCAAATTCACAGTGCAGTGACAAACAAGCTGTTGCCATACGGAATTTCACATTGAACCATTCTTTAAACGTTGGTAATAAAAAAAATCTTCTTGTGAAAAGTAGATTACCTTTTGGAGTGAGAGAGGCTATTTAGGGGGTTTGATGCGAGTGCATAATGTACATGATGCTACTTGGCAGTTATTTAGTTATTAACTGGAGGATGTCCATAGCATTTTGTCATTGCCCTGGCTAATGTTTAAATATGATCAGAGTCACATTATTTCATTTTTGTTTCTTTTCTGCACAAGTGTTTTCAGAACAAGTCCACATCCTTGCGACATTCACAAATACTCTCTGCAGACAGTTGTCCTAGCAGGACTAGGCACAGTAACGTCTGTGGGCAGCATATATGAAATCATGCCAAGCCTACTTAAATGAACAGAAGCAAGTCCAAGCTTGTTTGTTATTCAAGTAACATACAGCAGTCCTAACTGAAGTAGGGACCATGCAGGGTAGGAAATGCATACAGCAAGAGACCACTTTAGAATGGTGCTTTACATAACATAAAGCATGCCTTCCCTTTCTCTGGCAGGGCATGTTACTTTATCTCTGCATTGCAAACATGGAAATGAGACAGAAGACAAGGTCACACAGAAATCCTTTGGGATAAGTGGGAACTGAACTGCCCTCCAGAGCCCCACAACACTGAGCAGCTCTGCTCCCATTACTCTTTTTTCTTGTTCTCGTAGAACCACAAGAACACGCCATTTGAAACTCATCAAATGCATGAAAAGTGCTAGAATTGAGTCTGGGAAAAGGACGGGGAAACTAAAGGAGAAAATTAAGAATACAGGCATTAGGAGAGTTGAATAGGACAAATACAATCAGAAGCGGACAAGCCAGAGCAGTTATAACCTTCCACTTTTAAAAGAGCTCAGATCTGTTAGTATGGTGTTTGAATGAAGCAAAATGGAGTGCTATGAGGATGGTAGAGTAGAAGCTAATTTAGGTATGTGTCTGGAGCTTAGGTTGATTAGGTCATTCACAGCCTGAAGCTTTCTGGCCATAATAAAGCCTATTCCAAACCATCCCTGCTGTGTCTCACTTCTGTTTATTTGACTAGTTCTGTTCAAGGTCCAGATTTGGCAGAGCCTCTGTTCCCCCCAATGTGCATTTCATTTCCAACCATCTGCTGAAGACTCAGAGCCTCCTCTCTGAAATTTGAAAGATTTAATGACAATTAGCTTGAAAATACTCTTTTTAATTTTATTAACAGATTGTAGAATCAAGAAAATTCACAGGGGAAAAATGTATTAAATAACACTGCCTTTCCCCATCACTAGACCTGCCTACCAAGCAGTGCGTACAAGGCACATATGGGTAGCTGCAAAGCACTTTGAATTCAGAACTACGACATTAATCCTGTAAGAATAATCATGACACCCAACTTGTGCTATCATATAGCTTTAGTGACTCGAATAAGACCTTATGGAGATGCGCTAAGCCGTATGCAAGTCATTCAACAGAATCTTGTTATTTGTTATCAAGTCCCCTACCACTGGCCCAATCTGCCAGCTCCCTGCCCCCTCCCCAAATATCAAAGTCAATAAATATTAGAGGAAAGCATGTTCTCACGTCGCTGGTCTAAGAAGTTCAATTTGAATAAGATTTCATCTGGAAAGTTTCATTGCTACTCAATAGATGTACAATATGGGACAACTTCCATACTTTGAATCATTTTTACTTTTTAAAAAACAAAGCCACTCATTAAGTTTCCTTGTTTCAAGATATCCATAAATTCATGACATTTCCATATGAGTCAAAGGATCTTTGCTTTCATTTCTTAGAAACTGCATTTTTTTTTTTTAATACATATTGTCACTGCGCACACTCTCTCTCAGCTTCATAGTAATTCATGTCACTGGCAACCTTTAGAAACTTGACTCATACTGTTAATGTAGCAAAACAAGGCAGACATGTAATTATGCCCTGAAAATAAAATCTTTCATAAGCTTTAACAGCATCTCAGACATCAATTGGAATTGTTCCACCTGTCAAAACTACAGGTGGTCAGATATGTCTCAAGAATGCCTATCTACTTGAGAGTTCATGTCCAACTACTTACATTTCTTCCAAAGGAGAAATGACCTCTTTTGGTACGTTATGAAGGCAAAATATTTTATTTTTTCCAATTCAAAGAGGCATCAGGTCTTTCCCTCCGCAAGCTTGTACTCAACTCTGTCTTATGGACCCTATGGAGAGGTATAACTCCAGTCTATGGTCAGATTTACTTATGACTCAGATTCCACTGTGTACTCCATATGTCCAAGCCACCGGTTCTGCACAGGACCATCCAGATCAGTTCAACTCAAGTCTGCTCTCAAAAATAGTTTCTCCATGAAAATCATACAGGCCAGGACTCCTGAGCTGGAGTTGGAGGCAAAGCAGCACTTTAGAAAACTTGGTATACAGAAACAATCTAGAGTACTTTGGGAGTTCCATTTACTTTCCAGCCCTCCGAATTATGTCATTTGGAAACCTTTAGTTTCAATAGGCCAAGGATAGAAGTCAAAAGGTGAATTACCTGTGTTCAAACAAGGTACATTTTTCAGAAACAAGGCACAAAGACTTGCACGCACCCCCACTTCCCTCGAGAAAGCATTTGTGCAGTGTCCCTTACTGAAAGCACAACTTTATTATTTTTGGAAGCGTAGAGGGAGGAGGTTGGATTTTGGAGCTGCTGGAAAAGTAACAGCTAATAAGCCAAGCAACTGCAGCATGAAAATATGACAGGTGCAAAATTACCTTCTGTATTTCCACGCCAACCAGAGTGTGCTTATTCATTCATAATTAAACTTTTCACACCTTACGTAGTCCAAATGGATTTCTGGCAACGTTTACTATCATAACACTTCTCTTAATAGCAGAGACCTCAGTGAGGAAAAGTGCCTTTTGATCAGGTCTCCAAGTCCTGCTTTCACATTTTATATTATTTTTTAACCACTAGTAAACAGTTTTGGGTTTAACTTCTTCTTTTAACTAAGTAGCATTCCATAGCTCAACAAATACCCCATAAAAATATAGGTAATTTGGACAAGTGGAAAAGTTTTATAATTTTAGAACTGTTTTTATTTTGAAAACTAGTTCATTTCCAATCTTGTAAATCAGTCATTGTTTCCCAATACATTCCATCATTTTTTTACGTGCAATCTCAGTAACAATTAGTTTAAAAATGTTATTACAGTTTCCTATCAAATTGGCATGTGAAGTAAGCTGTACTTATCTCTCTATAATTCAACAGACTCTGATCAACAACTAAGATGGAAAAGTGTTGCAGTAAACTGGAAGTATCCAACACTTGTTCTAACAAACTTCAGTATATCTATCTGCATTCCCTTCCTGGGGGAAGAGACCTGAATATGTGTGTATTTAAATCCCATGGATATCCTAGAAGGAATTTCCACTTGAGGAACATATTTTAAACACATACTTCCATAGAAAAATTTTTTTTTAATTTCTTATTTTAAGAACTTACACTGGAAATATGAGTTATTTTCACGCAGCTCTGTAATGGACCTGCCATTTACATGTTTGATGCAAGTAAAGGTTACATTTCTCATTTCATCATCTGACTCGAACAAACTACAGACTGGAATCTATTTTTAGCTCAGACCTGGAACAACCTGGCACTCCACAAAATTAAGTTTGATTTTAAAAGATGACACATTTTTCTTTTTGTGAAACTTACCAAGCAATACTACTTGCATTGTTCTTACAAGTTCTCTAGGACTGGGCCATGTTTAACTCTTACTAATTTCTTATTACTTCTTATCTTTTTACTTGAAGATGCTTGTTTCTGTTCTTGATGGCTATTAACATTTATAGTCAACAGTCTTCATCTTTTTTGCATTAAACCACAGCTCTCACCAACCTCTGGGACCCAAAGATCATTTACATCATGTTGTCCTGAAGCTCTTTATGGTCCAGCCACACCTCAGCATGCTCTCTGGTGAGAGATGACAGCCTGCAGAGCAGGTCCTACCCAAAAGCTCCTTCCTCCCTTCTTCCCAAAGGATCATGGAACAGCTGGCTTCACAATGAAAGCTTCTCAGACAAGCTGAAGCCTCCCCAAGCCTGAAGATACCCCAGCCGCTACTGCTTCTGGCTCATTCCCTCCTCCCTTTTGGAAAGCAGCAGTGGAAGCACCTGGCGTGGTGCTGTACAGCAAGGTACCTTTGCTGCCCACTTTTGCTGCCACTGGGAATCAGCTATCATTGATGGAAAAGCCCATGACATAACCACTTCTGGGACCTCCAGATGCGCCTCTACAATGTGACATTGCAGTGCAATGAGAGACCTCTGTCGCCGTGACAACATGCTCCAAGCCACTCTTCATTTGCTTTATCTTCTAGTCCTCTACTGTTTCACTCCTTGGTTTTTGCTAGACTTGCTGGAAAATGGACCATCACATAACATCCCAAGTAAGTTTGCCTTTAGGCTATTCCTTCATGATTTTACAGATGATTTCATCAACATACAAAGGAAGAGAATCACAGGTCTCTGATTTGCTGAACTAGATGCACCAAATGCTGTCACTGACTTTTTCCACCAAGGCATTTCACTGCAGGCTTCATTTCATTACCAATTCAAAAGACATGAATACAAATCCCAGAGGATTCATTTATACTTGGAATTAGTCCCAGCAGGCTATTAGCTGTGGGTGGTATGAAAAGAAACTCCTAGTAATGCATCTCACACAGTCTTGCTAGTATCTAGATCTATACATTTCTGAGGCTTGAAGGGACTGTTACATTACTTTGTTTAACCTCCAGCATAACTCAGGCTGTACAACTCTACATAGCCGTTCTTACACCAAACAAAATAGACTGTTGTCAGATAAAGTGCTGGAAAACTTAACTGAGGTTTGGGGGTTTTGGGGGTTTGGGTTTTTTTGTTGTTGGAGTTGTTTTGTTTCGTTTTAAATGAGTATAGGTGCTTTTTTTAAAGAGAAGAGCAAATTACAAAAAAGATACAAGAAAGAACTTATAGTATTTTTTTAAAATGCATGAGGAACTTTTTTTTTATATATGTGCAATCTTGTGCTTCCTTCCTGCACTGTGAATTACTGTAATCCAACCATTATTTTCATCTCTGAACATTTGCAGGGTCAGCACTGACTATATCCAGCTTCCCAAAGGCAATTCTGAAAATGTTCCTTCCTGCACTTTTCCTGCATAAGAACCCTAACAAAGGTGTTATTTAAAGATCCCTCCAAGCCGCTGAATGGCATTGCAATGTAAATGAGCAAAAGTAAAGCTGTGCTGATAAGATGACAGGGAAAAAAAAAAAACAAACAACACAGTCTCCTGCACATGATTCAGCCCTTTACATTTTTCATGGGAAGAGCAAATGCAGATCCCTATGAACCTCATTACACCACTTTGATACAATCCATATAGGTCAAGTTCTCCAAACACTGACACTCCTATGTTGCACTGTGGACTCTGGACTACTGCTGATAAACAACCAGGAAAAGGGGACATGAAGAGGTGGATTAAGTTAAAGATTTTTAATATTAAAATTAAGCTGATATTATATTTGATCCTATTTTAGGGAGGGGAAAAAACAACAACAAAAAAAACCCTTTGGTGTTGATGCCACACAAAGCTGAAACCATCAATAAGCTGTGTCAGTTCTCCCCTACCAAAGCCAGCAAGGTTTGTTCCTGAATATCATGCAACTCTGGAATGAGGAGGTCTAGAACCAAGCGTGGAGAGTGGTGCTATCTGCCAGCATCAATAGAAAGGCAAGTAAAGAGGGAAACACAATGAAAAATGGGCTCCAGTTGAAGGTTGGTTTTTTTGAAAAGATGAATGACCTGACTTGAGACCTGAGATTCTCTACTCTGACTGCAACACACCAGGATAGCACTTTTTTGCAGTATTATGACATTATTAACCCACAGAACATTGGTTCTCTCCAAGTCTCACAGACCAGAGAACAAGCAGTAAAGAGTTAGTCAGATAGAGGAACAGCTGTCTACAAAGCAACCTGCTTCCTTCAGAAACACTTTCATGGAGCATACAACAGATCAGAGAACTGCAGATACGGAGTCCAGTGATGAGGGGAAGTTAAGCAATGGTCTCTCAGCACTCCATGGATAGGACTGCAATATGCAGAATTTTATGGCCAACAAAATGGTCAGATAACTGCACTAGAAGTGCAACAACATCTAGATTATTTTCCCACTTCAAAAAAAAGCACAAAAAAAGCAAAAAGGAAAAACCCAACAAATTTCATTTAAAAAAAAAAGAAAAAAACATCCTTTCCCAGTGTGAAGTGCATAGATCATCTGCTTTTCTTGAGTAGTATTTTTCCCTCCAACTCCTCACCTCACTTTTCTGTGAGGAATATGACTCAGAAAGGAAATTAAGAAAGCAAATTAGGAAAAGGCTAAAATCAGACTGAAAGACTTAGAAAAGACTGAAATCAGAAGGTAGAAAATTTTTAATTTTAGTATCTTTCACAGGGAACTGAAATGACTTTAAAAAAAAAAAAAGGGGGCAAAAATCACAGCCCAGGAACTAATTACTAATTAGACACATCCTCCACTTTATTCTGTATTCTCCAAAATGCAAATCTTCATCAAAATGTTTTCTTTCTATGTACCTAACTTCTGGATTTTTGAACTCAAACACATACAAATGCAACGATCCACTTTCTCTTAGCACAAAATCAATCATCCATCACTTCCAGCAAATTGCATATAGCCCCAAGTGTTATGCAAGCCCTGTAAAACTGCCTGTAGAAGCCACACAAGTTTCTACCTCCAATTTTAAATGAAAACAGTTTAAAGAGGTTTAACAACATCACAGCACCTATTTCCACCACCACCCTCCCCTGCCAAGAATCCTTCCATTTTCAATTGCTCTGCTATTTCAGCTATTGGGTCTTAAAGACAAGTGCCACACAGAGGCTTAAACAAGAAATATTGCAAAAATTGTACCTGGAGAAAACAAACAAACAAAAACTAATGCAGTGGTCAAGATCTTATGTGGGGTAAATTAAGATAGAAAATATGCCCCTGTCCTAGAAGACTCTTGCCTGTACAGCTACAGCCACAATTCTATACGTTACTGTACTACTAGCAATAAACTCTCAAGTGTAATTTTATAGCGATATCTTCTCTTTCAACCAACATAGTTTAACACAGCTTAATGCAGGGAAGAAAGTAACTGGTTTTGCTCTATCAGTTTATATTTTAATGTTGCACATTGAATTTAAGGTTTTTTATGCTAACAATAGGAAGCTATAACAATCCAAAAAGAATTTTCCGTAGCAATAACTTTCTGCATGCTTGGCCCAAGTGCGTATGGGTTTATTTTTGTTTGTTTTGATTTCTTCTAAGTTTTCAGATATTGATAAGCATTCTGGGTGCTTGAGGGAAATAAAAATAATATTCTTTTCAAAAGGTACTTGGTAGTATGAGGTTACATAATACAACTTAAGCAAAGGGTACACCTGTACCAAGTGTTTTACCCAATGAGTTTTGTAACAAATATTATCTAGAGGTTAGTGTGAAAGAAGTATGAATGGGAATGTGTGTGAAGCATCAGAAAGCAGCACAAAGGGAAAGAAAAAAAAGCCTACATTGATAATGAAGGACCCCATTCCCAGGACACTGGTTCTAGCAGAAACACAGACGAACATCTTGCTTATGGCACAACCACAAAGACTGCACTCTGATGAGACCACAGCACGATGGCTCATCAGCAGAAGACCCTGTATCCTCCCAGCAGGAGGATGGCAAGAAGGTTGCAGTATATCATGTATACCCATCCTTTTCTTGTTAACCAAAAGGAGGCCAGACCTCCTCCATATTCAAAATGAGGAAAAAAACATACAATAGGCAGCAACCCAGATGACAATTTATGGAAGCTGTAGTCAGCAAGGTCCTGAGGCAAAGGACCACCCTGCAAGAGCTGATGACTCCCAAATACCATAAAGGACCTCTCCAGAAACTAGTTTGTCACCATTATCAAGAGATACCTCTCAGACATGATGAGGAGTTGTCAGCTGGTGTCCCTTATCCTCTGCAACCAGTCCACTTGGATGTGCTCATCTTGGCGCTTGCACGTACACAGATGTGAGAGACTGAAATCTGTGAGTGCAGAGTATGAACACTTAAAATCAACTTGCTTAAACATTTTGTAAATAAATATCACCTTCCCCTTTCATAAGATCTCA